>NW_020220712.1:0-83964 GCF_003070985.1 Temnothorax curvispinosus | reverse complement strand
AAAATGGGGTGGGTGTCATTTGAAGACCTTTGACTGGCGCTCTTACACTTGAGAGCTCTCATGTTTGTTAATATAAAACATCACTAGAAAGAATACACATCATTGTCTGCAGTGACGCATCGGCATATTTGATTCAAACAGCAATAAGATAATATTTTAAATAATGGAACAAATGCAATACATATAAATATATGAAATGCTATGTGAATAGCACAACAAGAAAATTATATTTTTGATAAACGAGAATCAATTATTCTGTACGAAAATTTCAATTACTTTATTTAATTTTAATATTCGAATTATTAAGCATAAAGACTCAGTTCAAACGTATTAGCCATATTTCTATTATTTGTGTTATTCCACATAGCGGTTACACACACACACACACGCACACGCACACACACCTACACACACACAAGTTCATTTATTATTATTTAATATTCGATGTTATATCTCGGCAAAGGCAGATGATAATCCAAATTGCAAATTCCTTAATATGTCTTTTTCTATAAGTAATTATAATCAATAGAAATAATTTCATCAACAGAAATAACTATTTGTTTATTTAATAATATACAAATTGCGGAACTGCGAGTATCTAGCAGCTAATTTGTATATAGACAGCACATATAAGTGAATCGGCCAATCACTTTCTTTTCTCAAGTACAACCGATCTGAGTTCACATGGACCATAAACCTGTCTTAAATGCTGCACAGAAGTGGATAATGATTATTACATTCTCGACAGACAAGAGATAACGTGCAATATTGATGATAAAAGTAGATTAATCGATTATTTCCATGCTGATAAATCGCGATCGTCATCCGCGATTGTAAAGCGGAAGGAAAATCGTTGAAATTGCGATCAATGAAATACGAAAGATTAATTACGGTGCATCCAGAAACGTTGAATCGAAATAAGAGCTTCATAAGTATATCTGTGCATTTTTTAATCATTTTAAGTTTCCTTAAAACCGAGGCAACGACTTAGTAATATATAATATTATATTAATTGACATAAATAATTAAAGACTAAACTAAAAAAAGTCAAGTTATTATAAAATTTTCTCGAAAATTTTAGAACCTAAGTCTTAATATTAAAGTGATCGATCACTATACTTATTTTTTGCTTGAATAAGAAGTTAAAGATTATGCGCACTTATGGCATTTTGCAATTAATCACTCATTTATAGTTCAAAAGCCCAACTAAATAGCAAAATTATATTTTTTATTTCACTAGAAAGTATAGAATTTGTATTTTATAAAAATTATACTTTATTAACATCATCAGATAACAAAAACATTGAAACATCAAGAACTTTTTTATTTAAAAACTTATTACTTTTTAATAAAAAAATATAATAAAGAAAATTGTTATAAATAATATACATATTCTTCGATTTTGTATAGCATAATAAAAATTGCAATTATTGCAATTATAATTTATACAGGAGCAATTATATATTGATATATTCTCCTTTACCAATAATTATTAATTCGCGGTTGCAAAAGTTCTTATCGCTAGTCATCAGGAAAATTTTGGCACACCAAAATTTCGTAAGAAAAAGAGGATATCCGAAGTATCGATTAGCGCGATAATTGATCGTGCAAAGTCCAATGTTCGATGAAGACAAGCATAAGATAAGTGATTGATGTGTGGTATTAAAAAAAAGCATTAATCCTCTAAGTCTAATAAATAAGAATAAATATGAATATATGAAAGATATATATATATATATATATATATATATATATATATATATAAAACATATATGAAGAAAATATGTACATACATAAAATAAAAGAGATACGATATTTGTGTATTATATTCAATAGGTATATTACTTTCACAGATATTCATTATATACATTCATTATATAAATGTTTACTGCAACAAAAGGAAAACTGTTTATCAGCCAAAATGTTTATCAGCAAGGCTCGGAAATTATCTTTTTTATTACCTGTTCTCTCATTTAGGTATTTGCTAATGGCTAAGCGCCGAGGATAATAGAGCTCTGATCGGATTGCCGAGAATCAAGTGACATAGCAAGCTGAAGGCCTGTGCGGCCGCAGTAGCTCAATGTCTATTTATTATTCTGAGCATTCGCTAACAGGTATTTAGGTAGGAAAGCTGCTTATTATAAGAAATAACAACTTTCGAGCGTTTCTTATTAGTATCTTTTGACAAACCAAATTATCATTAATGAATCTAAACAGAAGAGTGTAAATATTAGCACGCATGATAGATATATAGAGTGATAAGAGACACAGGAAGTTCATATGTATCCAACAAGCAGTGAACAGAAGAAATGCCGAACGAACATTAAAGGAACATTATTAAAGGAATCTGTATCCCGCCGAATGGTGCGTACGCGAGCGTGTAAAGGGATCTGCGGCCAGAGAGGCAGAAGGAAGAGGTACGGTACGAGACTTCCACGACAGGGATGTGAAGCGTACGTGCCAACAGGCGTGTACGGAGACAGGACTGGCTACTGGCATATATGGTAGAACGAGGTCGGACGTCTCGAACCTTCCATGAACGATCGAGACTGCGCCGTTTGAACCTACCTCGACAAATGTAATCGCGATGCGATACATGTCGCTCAGTTCATGTCTCATTGATTCACCATACGTTATAACGATCCAATGCTTTAATTCAAGAACTTGCGTATAATTAGCTTATTACACATGTAAACTATTTATATCCTCTTAGATCTATTTTAGGCTGACGCACATTACGATTAATTACGTGCCTTATAAAAAAAAATCCAACTTTTTCTGCAATTATTATTTGATAGAAAATGAGATACGTCATTTTTTAGTTGCCAATACCCAAGCATTATTTTCTTGTCCTCTGTGAAGTCTTCATATATTCAAAAATTGTTTCAGACTATGAGTACATTCCGATGCGCATATAATGCATCATTTATCCCTGTTTAATATTCGGTGAACAACAAGGATAAATGATGCATTATGCGTGAAACGGAATGCACCTTGCTTACTATAGTAATTGTTCTTCTATTGAAGATTAGATACACAAATAAGGAGACCAAATAAAGATACCCGGAATATATTTATTTCGAATTTATTTTAAAGTCAAACGTTTCAAACGCTGTGAAATGCATATTGTGCACAGGAATAGCGTCGTGAATGGCGCGGCTTTCAAAGAGATCAGTATCTAGTAATGTAAGTAATGTATAATACATTAGGTAGAAATGGGATAAATGTGAGAGATCAGCGCAACTTGTCGCGTGAAAATGTATAACGACACGCATACCGATGATACGTTGCAGAAAGATCTTATTGATAGTTGGAAAACAAGTATATTATTATATCATGTTACAAATGCCATTATAATACATCATTATGAAATTGTTTAATATACATAACACTTTTATCATAACACAAGACATATCTCTCATATTTCTTGAATAATAAAGCTATATACAACGATAATAATTTTTGAAAAGCAAATTGTTTTATCTTTACGTTTCTTTCCTATTTTGCTAAGTTCCGCGAAACTTCGACAAGAAAATGTCCTGTGTTGAAAAAAATGTTGCTTTTGGTAATATTTTAAATAGTTAATTGAATGTCGAGCATAGTTTCGTAAAGCAACTTTCTTGATCTTTATTACATTAATATTCGAAGTTAGATCGAAATATCTTCTTAATCTTTAATCTTTAAATTTCTTTCTACATCACGCACGAAAATGTTTTACAGTACTTCGAAACTACGAGAAATGTGAGAATGTAACGTTCTGTAACAAACGTAATTTATTTCATCTTTGAAACATATTTCACGAGGCGATTAATACAAACACAGATGTTTTTTCACAAGGTGCTATAGAATATTCATTAAAAAAAATCTGTCCCATTTATGCTTATTGGAGCCAAACGTATCAATAGCGATAAATCAGGGACTCGGAATATAGACAATTTATTAGCGGATGTTTCATAATATTAACGAAACTATATATTTTCAGTTTCGCGATAATAATTAAAATATCAAAACAATTATGCATAATCTTTATATACCTATGATTGCCGTTATATATTCCTTAAATTAGATTAATATTCCATTTTTAAACATTTTTTATATTTTATAATTAATTACGAAAACAAACTACGTTACAACTCGAAATGTTGATAAGAAAAAAAAAAAACTCAGTTCGAAACCCTTTTCGCATTTTTACGAAAACATGTAAAATCGAATAAGGGTTAAATCATTATGATATGTAACAGATATCTGTTTAGGACCAATGTATAGAGGGACTGGTGAGATCGTCAAGTTTATTGAATAGATTCCAAGGAAGCCAATAATAGGTTTATTAAAGATAAAAATGTGTAAAGAAAAAAAAAGAAAATAAAGCCATCTAAAATAAAAATTACGAACTATAGTGAGAATTGTTTTTAAAGTCATTATAGAAACGTAACAGACGTTTTGATCATCGAGCACACCGCGCGGTTAAAACAAAAGAGAGAAAACAGAAAGGAACTTTCGGGCGCCGCGCTGATTTAATATCTAGCCGGTTAGTCGTTAGATGATCAAATCTGATGCAACTCGGCGCGCGGCGCCTAACCGCTCAGGAGGAGCATCGTATTTCTCGTATTGTGCTCGAGGCAAGTACGAATACCGAGGTCTCGGGCCTCGCCAAGGAGGTCTGATAAATTCGCGCGCAGCGTGACGTAGCCTCCCGTCGCGTCGCGTCGCACCGCGCCTAGCCGCGTGAAAACGCATTCCCCTCCTACGGACGCGCCGAAGAGGCGTGGTTTATACCGCAGCGGTGTGTATAAAGAGACAAACCTCCCCGAACCGATTAGCAAAGTTCCCCAAAACACACGTAACACCAGACTTTTCCATGCCAACCGAGTCGTAGCGTTAGCGATCGGACGATCGAGGGAATCGAATACGAGGCGCGAAAACGACAACAAAGCGGCACTTTCTGGAGATATCGAGACATCGGATAGAAAAAGGCGATAAGAAAAACAAAACAGAGAAGATAAATCGGGATCCTTGAACCTGATCTTGAGCGACACATCACCAGGGATATCCCCGCTGTCTAAACGCGGCGGCGAGAGACGCGCGCTCATCACAAGGCAGCGGTGAACGACGGTGTAAAAAGGACAATTGTGATCGTGAGAGAGGGAGAGAAGGAAATTCGATTTCTTGCGAAAAGGAATTTCCTCACGTGGCAGGGACTCCTTTTCCCAGTATAGCTTCTCCAAGAAATTTGACGGGAGCAACAGGAGCTAGGCCGATAACAGTACACTATATCGCGACACCGGAGCCGGCGTAGTGGTGCGGTAGAGAGGTGGTGAATCAACGAGAGACGGGTGCTACGGGTAGCGGCCCGCAAAACGGTCTCATTTAGGCTCCAATCGTTCTCTGCGTCACGTCGTCGTTACTCGAGGGTGCGTAACACAGCGCGCAACCGGCGCAACGTTCCCGACCGACGCACCAGCGCAACGCTCGCACGTACGCACGTACGCACGCACGCACGCATCCACCCATCCGTCAACCAGACGGAACCACCCACCTGACCTCGAACGACCACCCACACACGCAAACGGAGGGCTGACCGTATAGACGTGACACGGTATCGAATCGCAATCGATCGAAGGCGCGCGGGGAGAAAACGCGTTTCGGTCGCACAGCTGCTGTCGACGAACGACGACGACGTTCTGTCACTTGGCGCCGGAGGCCCCGGAGAGTCCTGCTCGCGGTGATCACAACAGAGCCACGTGTGATCAGCTGCGACGTACGCGCGCGCAAACGAAGAATACGCACACACGCACGTAATACACCTGCGTGCGTAATCACCCACGCACGCGTCCGCCGGCCGATCGAGCCGCACTGCCGCGCGCACTGCACGCGCCGGTCGCGCATCGACGAGAGAGGAGTCGCGCGACCTAGCTGACGGCCACCGGCGTCTCATCGGCGCCGGCCGCGAGGGGCAGTCCAGTCGGAGCAACCAGGAATAATTTTACTTGGCGAGATAAGCGACTGATAAACCCACACGACTACGACCAACTGAGGCTCTCGCCAATATCAAGCCAAATTGCAGCAGCAGCGGCGACAACAACGACAACGACGACGAGGACGACGACGACACTCAGCAGCTGGCCGTACGAGATACACGAGCCGCGCGAGTCGCCGGCACTCGCCCGCGAGAGAGTGTGAAAAGCCGCACAGCCGCGCTCGGCAATCTCTCCCCTTCCCCCCTACCGACGACAGTACCTACGCGACGACAGGATGCCCGGCTTCCAAAGGAGGCAGATGATGCAGCCATGGCCCCTATGCTTGCCGCCCTTCGCGAAAACGAAGGTAAGACCCCGCGCGCGCGGTAAACCCACCGGGTGACGGAGGCCGCGCGCTCCTGCGGCACGCGGCACCCGGTCCGTTTCATCTAGGTTTCTCTCCGCGGCCAAGCCGCGTCCGGTTTCCACGGCAGGAACCGGGGGCAGGCCGCCAGTTTCCGCGGCCCGCGCCCGCCGTCCTTCTCTCCGGCGCACTCGACGGTCACCCTCGTTCGCCTCATGCACTCGCTCGATCGCTCACTCGTTCGCTCTCTCTCTTTCTCTCTCCCGTTCGCTATCTCCTTCCGCGCCTACCTCTTCCCCACCCTTAAGCCAGTGGAAATTTCCATTGCACCGGTGGCAGGCGTCTGCCGCCTGTACGACAGCTTTTTTTCTCGGCTTTCCGGCCTCGACTCTCTTTTCCCGACCTGTCTTTTCCTTCTTTCCCTCTGTATCACCCTCTCTCTCTCTATCTCTTTCTCTTGCCCCCCTTTCTCTTCTCAGGTCGTGTCATTGTCTGATGACTTCAATTAGGTTTTCGTACTGTCTTTGCATCGCCTAAATCGCGGATGACGAACCGTTGGGCCGCAACAGTGACATTTTTTCTCGGCTCAAGGAATGTAGGAATAATTTATAAAAAAAGGGTGAAAAATTGATTGCGATGAGTTTCACGCGTTAGTCAATCGTACTATTCGGAACTGGATACCGCGAATCTCTTCGTCGTACTTCTATACGACAGTAATTTTATGCGCCTTCTTCGCTTTCCGCCAAGAGAAAGGTCTAAAATTCTGCCGTCTCATATCTCGATCGCGGTATCGAACATTTACCGCGATTAATTTATCCCATTTATTCCAACAATTCTCGCACATTCTCGAGCCTGCTGATCTCTCTTGTCTCTTGCGTCGTTCTTATCGTCTCGTGTCTGCAATTCCCGACTGCGGCTTCGAAGGATCTATATTTAACGCGCGGAAATCGCATGTTAGCTCGGAAAGTCACGGCCTATAACGATCCCCCTCTCGATCGCGAAATCGCGTTACGTTACATTACGTGCTTTCGCATTGAAAGAAACGGCGAGATTTTAGGTATCGTTCGATACGATCTCAAAACAGCACGGGCTCGTCTGCAAAAAATGCACATTATCTATTGCCGTTCCGTCTCGTTGCAAAACGCCGGAGAAATGCGCGGACAGGTGTAGAGATTGGAAGTATGGGATCTAGTTTCATCGTATCCGATTTTTTGAAGCTACAATTGTTGAAGGAGCGCGCAACTTGCTTCGCTCGAGCGAATTCATCCTCGTGGCGCTTCGTGGAGATCTTTGGCTCACCGAGACTATACCGGTTTCGGTCCCCGGAGGGAAAGGCCTCGCACGAGACAGCCGAAGTCACGCTCGCGCGAAACCTCGCCGTTGGTTTCGGCCGAGACCCAGCCATTCCGAGTTCCCGAGTTCCGGTTATTTCGTGGCCCGCGACGATTTTCACTGGTCGCCGGATAACCGGCGTTCGTATGCAGCTCTGTAAGCCCCGGTGAAAATATCGATCGCTGTGCGCGCGCATCCGGCGCATAAGGTCGCGGACGTAACCATAATGAATTGTTCAGCCAAGAGAAACTAGCGTGAGCCGCGCCGTATTTCGGCCGAGACGCGAGGAGACGCGACGAATTTATTATGCGTGAACGACCGTGCAAACAAAAGCGAGTCGATTCATAAAATTAAAATAAATTAATCGTTACGCGTGCGGCTGGCTGGCGCGCGCTATCGATACTGCGTCGTTCGGAACGATGAAATCTAGAGAAGATCGCCGCGCACGCCGACCGATTATCGCTGTGAACTTTTTCAGGATATTTGTACAGGGTGTGGTGTGCTGGCGCACTGCGCGGGGAGTTACGTAACGGAGTTACGGACGAGGAATTTTCCGAAAGCAATCGGGTCGACGTGCGAGTACTTGATTTTATCGAAGATAAGAAAAAAGTGCGAAAGCGCCGCTTCTGCTCGCTTTTCTTCTAGAAGTAGGACGAAATCACAATAAATGTGTTTTTTTTTTTATTAGCGATCTATTTTTTCGGAAATCGAGTATTTCATGTCGTTATCTCCACATGTCAACCACATTTAAATTCGGACATCCTGTACGGGTGGTTTAAAAATAGATGCGATAAAATCTTTTGCGTCAACGTGAGTCGTCGCATTTCACCAAGAAAGATAAACGCGGGCCTTGCTAAATTAAATTGCGATTTATTTTCGAGGAATGTTCTAATGAAATAGTTAAGTTAGATCGAATCTAATCAAATCTATTGATCGAACTGATCAATGGGCTTTACGTAAATAAAATTATCTATTGGCCAATTAGATAAATAAATTTAATCTTATTTGATGAGTGTGATTGCGTGTATTGAAATTGATATACATTCGATTATACGTTTGATTTTTGATTAAATAATCCCTTTTTGCATTTCAATCGATCTATTGCCAAATAATTTCTTAATTAATTTTTTGGTTAAAGGAAAAATTATTAATAAGTCAAGTAATTAGAAACTTAAATAAAAATTTGTTATTAATATAGTGACAATAGTATAATAATATAATAATTGTAATTGCTTTTGAAGAAATTCATCGATAGTATGTAAAATCAAAGTAATTGTTTTATATATATGCATAAATGTACATTATATGTATGTGTGTATGTATATATATGTGATTTACTTTTTTAATTGTATGTATGATTTACCTTTACATTTCTTTCATAATTAAAATGGTAAAGTTCGAAACATTGTTTTTTTATTTCGTGCTGTAAATAATAATTGCCCAGATCTGTTCTTGTTGTAGCGGCACCAACATTGATATTCCGCAGAACAATCATCATTCATCAGAAAGATCTCGAACTCTCTGTTGGGATTGAATAATCTATCGTTGTTGTTCATAGATCACCTGGATGGCTCAGTGCTTATCTACCTCAGGATCAGGATATCGAACGAAAAATATCGATACCTGACTTATCGGAAGAACGTATTCATAGTGCGCTTGTGTCGGAAAAGAAGTATCGATAAAATAAACGTAAGAAAACAAGAACAAATCAAGAAATATTTTCAAAAGCCACATTCTTGAAGTTTTCCATTTCTTACGTAATGCTTTTGACATTTGTATCTATCTAACGATAATAAGTAAAAATGTAATACATTTTGTGTAATTAAATTTCTTACGTTTTATTTAACTGACAACGAATGGAATACAATAATATTCCTGAATTAGCATCAAGAAATTTTATTTATTTATTCACAATTTTTATGAACGTAAAAATGAGTTAAAAAATTAGAAAATATTAAATATTGTGTTACTCACTATGTTCATATCTTATGAATTTCAATTAATTGAATTTAAAAATCAATGTAACAGTATTCGATAGCAATGTATTGAAAGTATTGTTTTCCTAAATAGAAAATATATTGTCTAATAAAAGTATCGATACTCTTTCCGAGTCTCTTTCATTTCTTTCATCTCATACACATTTGTAATGTTGATAGAAAGCATCAATAAAACCATTTGATGAAAATCCGACTTTTATCATTAACTCTCGAAACTGCTCGGATCCCGCTCCCGCGTTTTCACGTTGCGCGATGTGCGAATCGACAGACAGAGCCAGGTATAGAGCGTTATCGTCTTTCAAACATGTTGTATCTAATTCCCGCATATATTATGCTATCGACCGATACTCCGGCTCTCAAGGTAGTCAAGAATTAAGATAGCGTTAAAGCACAGGCAAATTTAAATTCACGATTGCTTCGCGATCTACCGTAACTACGCGTCAATACGTCTGAAATATCAAGGACGACCGGAAAACCTGCAGATATTCCGTCGTAAATAATAAAATGTATATAGATAGATATATGGTGTCGCATACAGATATATTCGTCCATTTGAAAAACAGAAAAAAGAATTATTCGAGTCGAGTGTCATCGAAAGTCCGATGCACTCTTTACAGGCCAATTCAGGATCGAGTGAATGCAGGAAGTATGATGTTCATACATTATTTTGGAGAATAAACCTATTGAGATGTCTTCGAGATTTTAATTATCTAAAACTATCCTTTGCTCAAAATGGAAACGAATGATAAACGATCGACGAATTCTTTTCATTGGAGATTTCAGGTAGCAGATCACAATTTGTCGTAATTATATTTATTTTACATTCAGCCGTAGATATTTAAATAATTACACCTGAAATTGGTGTAATCCTTTTCCTTTCACAAATCAACTTTATTTCGAATTAACGTGCATTCTTTTTCATTTGAATAATTGAAATTAAATATGGGTAAAAAAGAAATGCGATAATTATTTAATATGCTAGATTTGCTGCATAATAAATCTTCATGAATTCGTTGCTGCTAGGTACTGAAAGCATCGCGCAACAAGACTCGATACGTAATTAGACATTCGACTTAATTAGGCATTGCTTCAAAACAACAATCGATAGCCAGTCGATAAAATTCGATGGATGTATTACCGACTTGGCGTTACAACAAGCATGTTCGATATCGTGTCTACTTTTTCCTGTCGATTTATCAGTACGAATCGAGCGTGTTAAACGTTGTACTCGAATGTAAGGCGGGTTGCTGCTCCGCGCACAAAAGGGGCTAATGCTGATATATCAATGCTATATAGTAAGGGAATAACACGAATAATGAAATACTGCTCGATAAAATCGGAACGTAAATTAGTACTTCCAGGACAAGATCGCCATTCGATACATACGCATAAATTAAAATTATAACTTACATGAGGACACATTGGGGTATTGAAAAATTAACATAACTTATTGCGACACTGTAATTTTCTGCAATGATAGAAATAGCAATAATATCACTGAGAAACAATGATAATGAGGATCCATTTAACAATCAGAAAGATTTAGATGCCGATCTTGAAATTTCCAAACGAACAATTCATTGCCTTTTCTTCTCTGAATGTTCCGGAGTATTCGGGAGGTAAGCAAACTTCGTTTATCTGCGAGGCTAAATATACAAATGTATCAGAAAAGTCTGTAATAACACGGCAGTCACAAGCTAATTATATTTGAAAATCAAATGGAAGAAAGAGAGAGAGAGAGAGAGAGAGAGAAAAACAATCCCTGGAACGATACCTCATATTGTCAAATCCATCGACCTGCATTCTAATGCACTTTAATTTCGCGATGTAGAGAATATTGCACGTAAAAAAAGCGTCTTACGCCTGCAGATGTTTTGGCATTTAAGACACGCGACATGATCGTTTTCATTATACAGAATTTTCCACGCGACATTTTCTTTCACGTCTTCTACTCCCCGATGTTTGAAAATACACTCGTTTAGGTTGCCTTACACGCGGGACACTCTCGGCACAGATGAATCGCACTACGATTTCACGTGCGCCACAACTCTACGTGCACTTCTATGTATTCGCAAACAGGAAATAATAATAGGATTTGCACGTCTCCCGACAACATGCCATAAATCACGAGCGACTACCGAGATACCGCGATGCACTATCGTCACTATCATGCTACTAATTCTTCTCACTCCGCCATTCCCGCCTTGTGTGAAATAATATATTTCGATCAAGACGACGTGAGAAATGCAGTCGACTTATCTTCACGTTAATTGTCTCACGGACGCAGCGCTAAAATGCATCAGCAACAACCCACGCAAGTGTCCACGCCGCCGGTACGTCCACTATTGCTCTAAAATATCCAAAAACACCCTTTTCAAACCCATAGAGAGTGACGAGCTCACTGCGAAAGGGCAAGGAAAGCCACTCGTAGTCACACGCGTCGCGCGAACGAGGAGATTTCTAATTTATATGACAGAAATAAACTGCGGATTCCGATGTTTACTGTGAGCGACTGTCAGTACTGAAAATCTATAGCATACGTGACGTAAAATATAGAAAAATATAGAAAAATATAGAGTTTCAGTACTGACAGTGAATATCGGAATGCAGCTAAAGATAGACAATCGATACTATTTGATAGAATAAGTATCTTAAGACTTGTTTAACATCCAAATCAATTAGTTAAATGCTGTTTCAGTCCAGTATTAATGTCAATTAAAATGCATTTCGATATAAATGCAGATGATGACGAAGGAATTCACGACAAACGAAAATAAAAGATCTCGTCCGCGCGGCGCGTTGAATGTCTCTGATTCTTATTGCTCGCTGCATTCGTTTTCCTTCTATGTACTTTCTTCAACGAACTATTTTAAGAGAACATTGCCGGATCGAAACATCTTTTATTTGCCAGTGTTACTTAACTATAAGTCGCGCCAACGAGAGAAGCATAAAAACGATGAAGATGAATTACGAGCTTCGCGCGAAATCGAGAATCGATACTGCCACAATAAGAAAATTTAAATATATATGTTTTGATTAACTTGATGTATTTTTGCAAATTGTTTCATACAAAAGTTTCAATTTCAAAAAATTGTTCAATATTAATTTCTGATCAATCTTGGATTCTCGATCCAGAAATGATAAAATATAACCAATTAGTAAATTATTATCTAACTTTTAATGATTTTAAGATGAGAAAACGCGATAAAATAACTTTATAATTATTATTATATGTACTTCGAAAAGTATTGTTCTACCATACAGATATTGTTATCATAATTAACATGTTATTACCATAATTATATATTCTGATCAACTCTAATATTGTTGGATCCGATATGAAATAGTGTTGCAAAAGCGTCACACCGACATTGGTAGCGCAAAGAGAAATGCACATTCTTACACCGCGAACAAAATGACGAAGCATCCACTCGGACCAAAACGTACCACTTTGGCAGACGTTCATAAGATACAGAAATAGCATCGCTTATACGAAAGACTTCATGTTGGGAAGCACTAAAAATATTTCGCGTGGGCTGTGCGACTGATTTAGAAGAAATCAGCGATCTCATTCCGAGAGCTATCAGCCAAAGCCTTGCGTAACGTAATTGAAGACTCGCATTCAAGGTTACCCGGAAAATTTTTTGCCGTTATCGTCCAGAAATCGTTGACTTGAGGGAGAACATCCAAGACGAACATTCGAATAACGCAACCTTCAAAGGGCGTCTACAGAGAAAGTTTCAAAGATGGAATTGCCCTTTAAATTCTTTAATAACATTATTCTTACATTTGTGTTGTCCGAATGATTTTCCATCAACTGCATCAAATGGCACGTTAATATATATACAACATCGATAAGACAAATCCTTTTAATTTTAATTATTTTGATGGAGCCATTTTTTGTTATACTGCATTAATTTAATTTAAAACCTTTAATTGGCAATCACGTATGGAAGTTGAACGAAAACTGAGTGTGACAAATGCATGTTCACGTACAAGGCGTTTTAAAAGAAGCGAGAATTACGAGACACTCGTAAAGCATCTTACAGTAAAAAGAAAGAAAAAAAATTCATGGTCTATATGACTAATGCACTTCGGCGGATAATTAATTCTTTGCAAAATAGAAATCAATTAACCAAAGACGCCATAGACGAAGTTTGCAACATGTATTATCGAACACTCGGTATATAATCGATCAAATATAGCGAAATTGAGTTATGCATGTTGTTGCTGTTCACGATGTTTCAAATCCGAGTAGAATATAGCAAATATTGATTTCTGTAATCACTTGATGCTGAATTATATACGAACTGCGTACGAGGGCTATGACGTAACAACATATACTTCACTTTGCGAAACGTTCCCTCTAGTTTGTAAAGCTGATTAGCGTTTGATCGCGTGACGAAGATTACATGATATAGTTATGTAGTCGGAACGAAACATATTTTTTCTGATTGGTCGGCAGAAGAGGGGATTTGTTAAGAATCAAATGCGAGGGTACGCGCTATACAAAGTGCAAGTATTATCTAACTTTTTTGTCCGTAAAAATGTTGACATATCATCGTTTGACATAAATTTCTTTTATCTTATATCTTTTATTTTCCTATCCTTTGTGTGGTTTTCATTTTATTTTTAAAAAACTATTGAGGAGGACAACTGAGATAAGATAATCGATGTAAAATGATTACATTTAATTAACCTATACATTCAATATTATAAGTTCGCGTCTTATAATCTTCCCCTAAGTTTTTATTTCCCAAGAGTACGATAGCAAATCCAAATAAAATGACACTCTCCTCGAGTGATATGTAAATATCAACAAATCATAGCCTTTGTTTATTAACGTTTTTCCAGAAAAAAAACGGAGATTCTTTGGACTCGTCTTTAGAAAAAATAAAATCACGATAGCATTACACAAAGTCTTTCGTAAAATTTATTAAATCTGAAAATATAAATAAATAAAATTTATAGGCATTTATAAACATTTTGGCATATGCAAATGTTTAATTGATCAATATTTAATTAATAACGTTAAATAATTTCGTAATGATGCTTTGATTTTAATACAGACAAAGGAAAAATTCGTTTATTTAATTCTCTTTAAGCAAAACGCAAATTTATAAAAGACATAACATTTTTTAAGAAATATCAATTAGTTCAAAGGCCTGTATTACGTTTGGTGAAATCACAATTACGTGAAGAAATCTTAGTTAATATTTGACACGGAAGCGGTTCACGATGGAATTATCCCTTGGTCAACAGTCGTCAAAGTCGAGTGACCGTGCCGTAGTAAATTTAATCGATCGACCATATCGGAAATTGCGCGCGAATGCATGGGACATTGAAACATATCCCCGGAAAAGTCACATATCGCTCATTTGCTGCAACAATGATATAACTCAAAAATCGCCCTGTTTGATTTATTCATACAGGGAAAAAGGTTATTACATGTACTATTTACAGTTAAATCGACAATGCTTAATCTTCACGAACTCACCCGAGGGAACAGTTGTGCCGAGGGAACAGTGTGCTATTGTCGTTTAATAAATTATGTAGGTTGCAATACTGTCTTATCTCAGTCTTAGCATAGTTGTCATTTTGTCGTTGTAGTGAGAACACCGTAAAACTTGCAAAAAGAGTGACATGTCAATACGATATTTTAAAATTCTCACAGAAAGTTATAACAATTCAAAACTTTAAATCGTGTCTGCTGAAAAATCACAATTTTTATGTTATGTTATTGTTACAGCAAATGAGTGATATATATTATTATACTGTCCTTAGTAAACTACTTTCGTCTTTGAAAGACAGATCGAATGTTGTTAATCATGTATAAAG
The DNA here is from genome assembly GCF_003070985.1 of Temnothorax curvispinosus. Lineage (NCBI taxonomy): Eukaryota > Metazoa > Arthropoda > Insecta > Hymenoptera > Formicidae > Temnothorax > Temnothorax curvispinosus. The sequence goes on along the minus strand of NW_020220712.1, from coordinate 68,476 downwards.
TCCAAGATCGTTTTTCCATTTCTTTTTGATTAACGAGATTCCTCGCAATTTTTCCGCAGCTAATAAATGTAACGATTAGATCTTAGTATAGGGAGATTTAATTTCATAGAATTTACTTCGGGATCAAGTCTTATTAATTTGAAATTTTGTCTCTCAAATATGGCCAGCAAATTCTTTCGTACGCGATTTTATAACTTATGTGGATAATTCTTCAATACGTTAGCATCTTATTTCACAGTATAAAATGCATCAAATTGTTTATTTTCTCTCGTTATGTTCTTCATTAGTAATTCATTATATTTATTCTTAAGCTTATTATTTAGAAATGTCTATGTTAACTGTGAATATAGTGGATATGGATATGTTTATTAGATAACAAAGTATGATTGTGTTTGATTGCCATCTAAGATTTATCGTAGAATTTAATAGATTTAATAACATTCGGTTATCTAATATTTTTCTTAGTAAACTAAATTGTTCATATAATTCATTATTGCTGTTATTATACTAATAACCTTCGAACCAAAAAATGAGAAATCCGAATAAGAGTATAGAAGTTTTAATATATTTATTTTCATGCTTTATAATAACAAAAGTCCTATAAAACATGAACAATCTAACAATCAATTGAATCAGAGAACCCTGATTCCGCGCCGAAGGTCAGGAACACTTCATTAAACTTGATATAGTGTTCTAACGTAATAACTGATTACGCAACCTAGATTCCAGATTTATGGTATAGTTTTGGAATTCTATTTAAGATAATTATCTTTTCTTAACGAAAAAAACATCATCATATGGATCACTGGAAGAGTAATGTTTTAATTTAAATCATCATATTTTAGATTAAAATTTTAACGCTAAAAACATCTCTCACTAAAAAAACAACAATTTGGGACTGCGATAGTTTTGTATCGGGGACTCCCATCATGTATTCGTCGCGAGATTGTATCGATTCTTTAAAAAATATTCTAAAGAATGTGGTGTCGCAAAATTATCGATCCTATACGTAATTACAGGCGACATGTGACCCGCACACAATTTTCCGCAAATCGATAAGAGAACGTAGAATTTCTTTGTGTACAAGCGCACACCAGAATCGAACTCCAAAGAATAAGTTGACATAAGTTTACGTCAAACGCCCGGTTTTCTTCCGAGACGTCATAGTTCATATCGTATATATGTGTGAACTTTACCTCGCATGTAAGAGGCACGTGATGACCGCGGGATAAACAGATGATTTTTCGACACAATAGTTATGATGCCAATGTAATGTGAAACATCATATCACACGTCCACACAAAGGACGATCCATGTTTTGTTGGATGGGCTAGCCTGTCGGACAACTTTTATATTTCGTACGACGCAATGTTCCACTTTAACGTTCAGCCTTCAAGAAGAACGCCGTAAAATTTAATAACGCCTTCTTTTCAATCAAGGGGCATAAATCAGGTGTCTACTTAACAATATCGCACCAATGCGATCTATTCTCAGTGTCACATCGCCGATATAGAACATCCTAAAGCGATATTTTGTTAGAAATTACATATTGAAATTCCGATGAAAGACAAGAAAGACCTGTGATTATAATCGACTTGTAAGTGAACGTACTCCTTTACTCTTAACACGAATACAATTATAAATGTAGAAATAGGAGATTGCAAAAAAAAAACATGGCAAAAAATTGATTTTTATATCATAATCAAGTATTTATATTTTTAAGATGCATATAGACCGTGCAGAGAATACCTGCAATGTAATTTTGCGTGTGATTTCTTTAAAAATATATTAAACTTATTTCATAAATGATTTTAATTGACGTAAGTATTTTCATGAATTAAGGATCCATCAAATACAGTATTATATTGCCATATCGGATGAAAAATCGATAATTAAATTTTATTGACAATTTACGAAAGTAATAAAAAATTCGATTTATATTTAATTGAGAAATCATGAAATCTGAAATTTAAAATGACTCTGCTCAAATAATATTATCATCCAGAATCGGAATTACTGTACCTGGAATCTCAAAAACCTTAACGCCTGTCTTCTTAGAATTGCTTAAATGCTAGATTCAAATTGCATTCATAAATATGACTTGGCTACTGTTGGATATTAAAAATTCATGTAGTTACTTCGCCATTGTTTACTTTTATCTGGATTGAACGTGATTTTCGTATAAACATATCATTGAAAAGAGACAAGAATATAAAAACGAAAGATAAATAAGGTTGAACATGTCAAAAATATTGAATTAATTCATTTATACTCATTTTCGGGGTCGACAGTTCTCGACAGGATCCCCGACTGTTTGTTACAGCAAAGTTCTAGTTATTCCGGAAATGTGGTAATTACGAGATTTTGGCTATAGAATCAAATTGGACAATCTTCTTATCACGTAACGCTTTGCGTCAACACGAAATAAAGAAACATTCGCGAAAGCTACGCACTCGTTGTTAGTAGTGGAGTTCATGGGTTATCAGTCAGGGGTAAAAATGTCATCTAATCTCCGACCGGGCAACATCATTGCTCGGTTCTCTGCCGCTGGCTTTTCATCATTGGTTCGTTCAATAATCACACTTTTTTCTTCTTTTCATTCTCGTTCTCGCTCGCTCTGTTTGCCTGTCCAGACGTTATTCGTCCTCTACTTTTTTTCTCCCCTTGTATGATTCAATTCCCTCTCTACTAGCGTATTTTCACCGCGATTCTTGATAAAGCGATTCTTCAAAACAGTATAAATAGTCCAGCTTTGATGTTTCATCCCTTTGAGTAAACTGCTAAGCGAATAAACGAACGGTCGTTCTTCGGCGATTGGTAACGCGATTTTGTTCGTTTTATTTGCTCTTCGCATCTTTCTGATAATTTTCAATTATCTTTTTATCATTATACATCCGGTGATCTCTTCTTAGTGTACGGTTCATCCGTGGATACGTTCTATCGTTCACGCGGATTTCACGTCTGTTAACATCTTCTCGTAAAAGTAATCCATGATTTTAAAAATTTTCAAAAGTGATTTCTGTGTTAAATAAGTAAATGTGTCGTGAAAAACGAAACTTCTCAGAAGCACGAAAAGAACTTTTTTTCATCGAGCTGAAACGGGCGATTATTCTAATCTTTTTTATTATTTTTAAAATTATGCACAATGTTCTGAATTTATGATTCTGAATTTATTAATGTAATCTGTTTACCACGCGTAGAACTTTATCGCGAAGAGGAGCAGTAGAGGTCTGGTAATGTCCAGTTCCTCTTTTGCGGTTATCTCCGGTTTCAACTTGTATATACACTTTTATCCATTCTTATAAAAGATTTCTAAAATATCTTATGTGTTAAGATTTAGAAAATAAATAGGAAAGTCTTGCATTTTGCGATCAATAACGACTCTGTTGCTAAAATTGTTTTTTCGCAATACAACAAAAACGGTGGTAAATTTTATATCCTGCCTAAAGTTCTATTGCTGCACTTTCGTTTGAGAAAAATTCTGTCCACGTATATTAATATTTTCTTTCGTTTGAACGATTACTTTGATATATAGTATCCATCCATCTCGTTGCGATTTTAAAAATGTAGAATTCATCCGATATATCGTTAAAACGATTCATAATTCTGCATTTCAGGAGCGCAGCGTTTTGGCAAAATACCCGAGGGTATCCCCGGTCATCGGCTCTTCGCCGACCAGTTCTGGATCCAACCTAGACTGTTCGTCGAACGCCACCCTCGTGACGAACACCAGTCCCTTCAACAGCCAGACCGCCCTCATCACCGAGAAGAAGTACTTCTCCGGCAACACTGGCAAAAAATCCAACCGTTACTATGCCGAAAACTTGAGGAACAATCATCAGAAGGCCCTAACCAAGTCGCGGATCTACGATCCGCTCAACAAAGACCAAGACGTCGATTACAAGCAGCTAGATCCACTACTACCGAGCGAGGAAAGTCTAAGTATCCTCATGGATCCCGAGGACGTGAAATTGCCGAAGGACCCGCAGGAACCCACCCGACTGCCGTCCTCGCAATTCCAGAAGGAACCTAAGCCGTCCTGGCTGCGGTTTGCCGCTCAGGTAAGTTTCCGTAAATTTTTTTCACGGATATATATATGGGATTTACCTTTAAATTTTTCGAGCAATTTAAAATCATTTATATTTAAAAATGTGCAAAAAGAGATATTTCCCTTTATTACTAAATTAATAAAAATAAAGTTAAGGAATAGCGGCTAAATCAGATGATATGGCACTACTTATTCTGAAAATGCTATAAGTTCCGTTTTGAAATATGAATTTTAATCGGCAAGGCAGAACATTATCAACATTGTCAATTGAACAACTTCATTGATAAAAAATTGTGAATTATTTCATTTTTAAAACGATTATTATTATCAATAGTCATCTCACAAGTAATATTTGCAAATATTTATAAAGAAACTTCGCACGTGTTTCTTGCGCATAATATCAACGTTGCCTATATGCAGACGAGAATATTTTTTACAAATACTTATTTCACAAGTCGTCTAGTGTGGTTAGAATGCGGTTAAGTTGCAGATAGAATACAATACATCAAATTATCGTGGATTACGTTTACTGACTGAGAATTTTTTTTCCTTCTTTATTGTTGAGAGTCGCGCTCTCGAGAATAAACTGCTAGATTTAAGGACGCGGCCTACAGTAGTATGACCACACGTGCGGTCCGTCAGAAGCCACATCGATGCGTTACCCTTCATTCACGCGAAATTTGTAATGTTATAGGATGGCATCTATAGAAATTATAGTATTCTTCGTATAAAAAGCATAATTTTAATAAATTAAAAATGATAAACTCACATCTCTATGAAATACTTCTCTGTATAAAAATTATTTCATCATCTATATATACTTTCTCTTTATATATCTGTTTTTGTTTATATTGAATTTTTATATTCGTAAACGTAAACAAAAGCATTTTTTCAAAAATGTTTGTATAAAGCCGAAATAATTCCCGTTGTAGTAAAACTAGTAAAATATTGATACGCGAATTAGAACGTCTTTGCATTAAACATTTTGCTCTATTGTAATATATGCGTACAAGTTAATCAATTCGCGCTGTCTGTTACGTGATCGAAATGATCGACAACAATTGTACGAGAACAAGAGAAGACGAACGGAGAGCAGACGCAACCCTGAAACATATATTGCAGCCTTGAATAACGCTATAACATTACACTTTCCTTGCGATAGTCATTGACATTCATGGACGATGGCATCATGGGCGTCATCAGAATTTCTCGGTTGTTATTTTCGTATTATGCGAAACACAAATTTTTTTCCATTTACGTGAACTATATACACGTTATTAAAAATAGATGAAACAAGCTTCATATGTAAAAAGAAAGACGCGAAATTAAACGTTGTAATAATGATTCTTTAGCTATAATCGGATCTCGAGGCATCTATTAAAGAGATAGTAATTTTTTTTAATAATTAGAGCTCTTGTTAAATTAATTACAATTATTCAGCTTCAGCTTATCGTCGGTAGTTTTCCGCGAAAATTAGACTTAATGTATACAAGTTTTGCAACTTTTTATGTCCTTAAATAATTTGTGCTCAAAATTTTATTTGTATTTTTGCATGTATTAGAATTTATTTATTTACATATTTATATTATATTTATGTATCTGTATAACTTATTCAATATTCACAAGCAAAAAACTATGTGAAAAAAGATTAAATTTAGCTTGATGAAACAGTATTCTATGCCATAAAGCATGAAGCAATGAACATTTATCAAGCAAGAAATCAACCTTCATTACACGAACAATCGTATTATAGATACAGATGTCAAAAGCAGATGTATGGCTATAACCATTATATATTTATCAAGCTCTTTTATTAATTTAATGACTTATGATCGATGCATATCAGCATTAATTAATAATCAAACCGAAATGACGTAACATATTTAAATCCATACGTCAAACGAGTTATGACAAGTTATATAAGAATAAAAATAATTTCTTATATATATAGACAAACGAAAATGATATTTAAGTAAAATCAGACAATGGAAAATTTCATTAAACATTCTATTCCTAGATTTCAATTTTTAGAGTTTGCGCGAACACGCGCTAAAATTTATGCATTGAACGAAATAATTGTTACATACAGCGCGTTATTAGTGCAAAAAGTTATAGCTGAAGAATTTAGATAAAAATCATGCGCTTAATGAAGAACTTCTTGCATATATCGATTATAGATTCAAGAAAGACGTTTCAACAATTAAATGAAATACTGACGCAATGTCTAATTACTTTTTCTTTACTAGCAAATTCACTGTGAGGTTGATAAGATAGTAAGAACCATAACAGAAATAACGGAAATAGAAAAACAACGAGTAACTCAGTTGATATGATATTGATTAATGAGTTGATAGCATGCCGATAGAATAAGTAGCGTTAAAATAACGCTCTTGTTATTGCATTAAACAATAAGTTGTTTGAATGAATAATAAAATACTTAACTCTTTATTGATACAGTATACATGCATGCTGCTTTATCAATACAGTAAACATAATGTATCAATAAAGAATATACGCATATATAAAATATAGAGAATATAGTACGTTATGTGCATAAAAGATTCTATTGATTTTCTAAATAGTTATTTTATACTGCTTTTCGTCAAATATTCTAAATCGTTAAATAATAGGACAATAAATATCTTGGTATTCTTGTAATCTACCGATATTTATGACTCGCAATACCAAATAACGTGCAAACGATGAACAATCGAATGAGCTATAGAAAGTTAATTTTTTAACGTTGGCGGCTAATTTTATACTGTTACAAAACAAGAGAACTGCTTTATGGTTTTCACGTTGAACATACGAGTTATACCCCCATCAAGTTTCAAAAGTGCTTCAGAAAATACAGTTACGTAAAGGCATAATACGTTCATCCCCCCCCCCCCGCTCGGAATTAGAATCATGAGTCGCTTCGAAAGTGCAAAACGAAGACGCCTTTTCAAATTGACTGTGATCATCCGACATGCTCCGGCTCCGGGGAGTAGTGATCTACGAGGTTCTCAACTACGTGACTTACGAGGGGAAGGGATGGCCGGCCCCCAGCATCGCTCTCTATATAAGTTCACCCGGCGCGTTCCACAAGTGTCAATAGCTTGTATTATACTGTGACATCGAAAACTTCCATTCGCGTCAGTGCGCGATCGATACTCAGTTCGTTGATCGTCGATTAAGTCAGATCAATATCGGAATCCGATCGGAAATATCGATCTCTATAACAGATAGTCCCCGCGCGCAAGAGTGAGTTTTCTCATCTTCCATCCCGATCTCGAGTCGGGATCCTCGAAGGGTCAAAGTTCGGTTATCCGATTTTTTCTTTCTGTAACGCGTTTATCGAGACTACTTTACAACTCTGATACGAGAACGCGGAGTTTCCAAGACTTTCGGAATCGACCTGCTATCGGATAGATTTCTGATCCGAATAAATCCGCTTATTGTCAGTTTATCCTATCGCGGGTGTTCGGAATAATCCAATTTTTCGCTCCGATTCCGGTTTCCATCGTGAAACGCGACGATGATCGTCGCGTTGTAATTGGAGAACATTGCTGGTTATCTCTCTCGAACAGCGATTCGTTAAACTGGTCCCGAAATCACCTTCGTCGAAAAATCGCGTTCATAATCGAGATTACGAGATAGTATCACAATAGATTCGATCTATCCGTGATCATGAAGATTCTTCTGCGAGCGGACACTTATGTAGACATCGAGCTGCCGGTAAATTCGCCGGTAGCAAAATGCACGATCACTCAGGTAAAAAGCTAATTTAGACCGAAATTTTTCGTTTGTCTTTATTTTTACTTCTCTGGATATTTTTTAAATTTCTTTGGAGGGCAAGAAGAGATATTTCGCACAAAATGTCCCGTAGATAACTGAATAGACAGTGAGAGAGAGATTTTTCGTGGAAAAATAAGTACAAAATACATAATAATATTCTACATAATTTTCAAGAATAATCTTGAATTCTCGGACTAAAATTGACAAATGTTAATATGTAATGTTAAAATTTGTTTACGTAACTTTACGGACCTATTGTGAGATTCATTATTAATAGCGTTTTAATTTAAAAAATTTTTTGAAACTAAATTATAACAATCTTGAATACATCGTCATGCTTCTAGAACTTGTAGCGATAATATTTTTACTCTGCAATTGTTATTTAAAAACTACAATGTTATAATAAAAACGCACGTTTCTTTTATATTGAAAATTACTTTTCTCGAGAACTGTGCTACTGTACAGTCAAACAAATCTAATTAATATTTTTTTTTTTCAAGAATTATAATTATTTATTTGCTGGTTGCACTGCAATTTTTACTAGTCATCCTTAAAATTCCATATACTACAAATAATCCTAAATAAAGATCCATACGTTAATATACATATAAAAATTGCGAAAATAACAGGATATTTTCCATGCGAATGTCGCAATCGTTTTCGACATAATTTCTATGACGCAAATCGTGACAATTGATCAAATATCAATTAAATTATTGCATTGATCTCTCTTTGGTTTCTCAATAGATTCTATATAAACATGTACAAATTGCATGTACAAAGAAAATATATACTTGATATATATAATCCATATATTAAAAAAGCGCACGTGAATCTTCACAATTTTGATTAGCGATTATGTGATTGTTTTTTCTTTACAAGAAAAGATTTATGACTATAATATTTATTCTGTCATCTGTTGACAATCTGCCTTACCGATTGAATTTATTCCGATTATATTTAGTAATTCCCCTGTAATTTAAAGAGATTTCTCATCTTATTAAGTACGCCTAAAGAGTCAAAGCTCACGTTCAGGCTTTCATACATTTTTCATGCTGTTTATAATTTATTTACAGATATTGGCTGCATTATCGGTATCGTTAGGCTCGATGCAGGTCGGCTATGCGTCTTCCTACACATCGCCAGCGCTGGTATCCATGCGCGATAACACCACGGCCGGATTCGAAGTCACCAAACAGATGGTAAGTCCAGCAATTGATATTTTTTAAATAATCCGAACCGTCCTTAACTCCTATCCGAACGTGTTGAGAATTTATCGTACAGAAAGACAAATCACGCATCTTATCGGGCACATACTTTGTATTTCATGTATCTAGAATTGTATGTAAAATTCGCCAAGTTTGCGAAAGCTACGTAAGAAAACGCAATCTCCGACAAACGTTTTCATAAAAGTGCTCAGAATAAAATCGCAATCTCTCCGAACGCTCGACCGTGAAGTGAATACGAAGGATCCGATTTTGTCGGAAGTGGACGATTGTGGGAATCGGACACGGCTCCTTGAACATCTACCGCCAATTATACTCATTATTCGTTTAGCGTAATACCTACATATTCGTATAACTCGTATTTTCTGCAAACTTGATATTTATTTGTATTCTGATCAGTAGCTATGTTCTCTATCTACGTGAACGTTTTATTTATTAAAAAAATAATTTTACCATCTTATATCTTATTGTTTGATGCTACTAGAGAATGCCAAACAAGTATTCGTGACATCATTTTCGTTTATGTCTAGATCGCAAACAGATATTACGATAGCGCGCGTTTCTACGCCCGTTTAAAGACATTAAATTAAATTAAATTAAATTCACGATGTCAAGGAAAAATCCGACGGAATTGTTTACGAGCGACACGTTGTGGATCAATGTGAAGTGGAAGTCGAAGCTAAGCGCCGATGACGAACGACGTAACGCGCGTCACTTGTAAATTATCGCGATGATACGCGTGCGTATAAAAAGGTACGACCTTCGTTATTCGAAGGGTCAATGGATAATTAAAAGGTTTAACCTCAAGTGCGTCATTGGTGCCTGGTCAGGGGCACGATGACCTGATTGCGATCGTATTGGCGAAGGAGCCGTCGTGCCTCAGTGGCCGCGAACGCGATTGGCCATTTTGCCGGACACGCCGGCTCTGTCGTAAGGCCTCAACATCATGACAATGTCGGAAATTGATTCCAGATATGCAAGCGAGTGTGCTGAATAAGACGCTTCCGCAAAAGCGAGCGTTCGAGCTTCCGACGAGCCGCGATGTAGGACATATGTATCTCAGGAAACTTAGCGTTAATATATTTCAGAGCAAAAGGGAACAAAATTATTACGTGTTCAATATCTTTTTGTTTTTTAATATGCTAAAATATAATAAAATAAAATCGTTTATATAATGTATATTATATTATATTTGAAAATGATCATTTTTTCATCATAAACAACTATATGCTTTTGCATTTAAATTATCCTGAGCGAAATGCTTTTATTAATGCATTCTCTATGCGATAATATTTTACGATATACCTACTCCGAAAGATATTATATAAGATTTGAGTTTAATCCTCAATCCAGAATATACTTTTGTCTCTGCCGATAGAGACAGAATAGGATAGCTGCTGATTATGCAAATATATTTTTGTAACGCTCCTAAAATATTTTTTCTAAATGTTTTGTTTTTTATTAAACTATAAATAAATAATGCAAGTATATAAGATATTCTAATAATTAATTAGGTTTGAGAAAATAATGTTTCGTTAAAAGCCATCGTACTAAGAACACTGCCAGCTATCTATTACACCGATTATTTTCTAACAGCAATTATTGCAGTAATTATTTTGCGCTTAGTGACTCGATCAATCGTGACAAAGATTTCGTAACCCGTTTTTGCGCTGCGGTAACTTAATTAAAACGCACGACCACGAATGAGCAACGAAAATGATCGATGGTCGCCCTTCGCAATTGTTTTCCTTGACATTTTTGCGGCTTCTCGACCTTATTTGTATTCGAAGGACCTGTGATGAGTAAAACTACGTCAGTATTGCTTCAGTATAGGACTTGCTATTCGAACGATGAATTTAAAACAATCGAGAGATGTCGATACGCGCTGCATAATATACAATCGACCTACATTTTTTTCAATCCTATCCCGAGTCGCTTCTGTACATAACCATAGCAATTTTAATAGTTACCGAGTATACAGAATATTTTAAATCCCCCCAAAATTTTATTTATATTAAAAGTTTAAGGCGTTATATAATATATTCGGGCCGATATTTATTAAACTTCTGCATCGCTTACCATACATACATATATGTGTAGAATGTTGTGTAGTTAATTTCAAATAAACTAATCTTTAATAGATATTTAATTTGATATTCTGTTGATTAATTAATTAATTAATTAATTAATTGACAATTAGAGACTTGCAGTAAGCACCTATCAAAATCTTTCTAAAAATTCGTTTGGAGCTTTTAGATTAGGTATATATGATTATATTCTAAATTTTATGTTACAGAGCATGTGGATTGGGTCACTTATGCCACTGAGTGCGCTTGTCGGTGGCATTGCTGGAGGGCCGCTCATCGAATATATAGGAAGGAAAAAGACGATACTTGCCACAGCGCTCCCATTTATTGGAGGTAAGTTTATCGAAGCATATGCACAGCGCAAGAAAAATTTTACGTAATGAGATTTAATGTGTTGAGATATGTATATATGCAAGATATAATGAACGAACTATCGTAACAAGTAACGTTATATAAGCTCTGTCACATCTTCCATCAAATTATTTAAATTGGTTATATAGTTTCCCTTATATTCCGAATTCTTGCATTGCACATAAGTAGTAGACCATGTTATACGATGACGTGATATTTATTACAGCGTGGGTCTTAATTGCGATGGCTGAGAATGTCCCGATGGTATTGGCTGGGCGCGCGATAAGCGGCTTCGCTGTAGGTATTGCATCTTTAGCGTTGCCTGTGTATTTAGGCGAAACGATACAGGCAGAAGTGCGTGGTACTCTTGGTTTAATGCCGACCGCTTTTGGTAACACCGGTAAGTAAAACGCAAGTTTTATATAATTATAGTTTAATTCTATCGTCGATTTAAATGTACGTTCCTAAAACTTCTTCATAATGCCTGAATTTGATATCTATTTTCTCATAGAATTGAAAGCTTTACAATTTATTTACACGCGTTTATTTTTTAAAATGTTATCAATAAATATCAATATAGATAAATATTAAATATGCTATTTGTTTCTCATTTGTCTGATAAAGAAATTAATATAATATTTAAATATTCAACTTGTTGAACATTTAAATATAAGAACATATATTCTATACTTATTCTTATATATTTTATACTTTATTCTTTATAAATTATGTCTCACAAACTCATAAAAGTTTTATATTCGATGCGCAGGAATATTACTGTGCTTCATAGCAGGCATGTATCTGGATTGGAGAAATCTGGCGCTAGTAGGAGCGATTTTACCGCTACCATTCTTGATTTTGATGTTTGTAATTCCGGAGACGCCAAGATGGTATATCTCTAAGGGAAAAACAAAGATGTCCCGCAAGTCTCTTCAATGGCTCCGCGGTAAAGATGCAGATATAACGGACGAATTGTCTCTGATCGAGAAAATGCATCAGGAATACCTCGATAGCGAGAAAAACGGTTCTCAAAGCACGATCTCGGAGTTGTTGAAGAGTAAGCACCTCAATCCTCTCCTCATTTCTTTGGGGTTGATGTTGTTCCAACAAATGTCCGGTATCAACGCGGTGATATTCTATACGGTGCAGATCTTCCAGGTACGTACATCAACTTTCTCTATTGATTCGCGAGTTCAAAATTCAATAATGTTTAAACATATAATTCTCAATCAAATCATGAAAATGAAATGATGGTCAAATAAATCTCTAAATTTGGAGAGATATAAATCAGCGTGTAATAATCAACGAACAACGTTTTCTTTTCAGGACGCTGGTAGCACAATCGACAAGAATCTCTCGACCATAATCATCGGCATAGTGAACTTTATATCCACTTTCGTCGCCGCGTCTGTGATCGACAAGCTGGGCAGAAAGATGCTGCTGTACATAAGCGCCGTGATGATGGCCCTGACTCTCTTCTCTCTCGGCGGATTCTTTTACGTGAAATCGTTGGACGTAGACGTGACGGCCTTCGGCTGGCTGCCGCTGGTCAGTCTGATCGTGTACGTAATAGGCTTCTCGCTGGGCTTCGGGCCCATTCCTTGGCTGATGATGGGCGAGATCCTACCCGCCCAGATCCGCGGCTCCGCCGCAAGTATCGCAACTAGCTTCAACTGGATGTGCACCTTCATCGTGACGAAAACCTTCGAGGACGTCATAGCGGTGATCGGTGCGCACGGTACCTTCTGGCTGTTCGGCATTATCGTCGTGGTAGGTCTCGTTTTCGTGATCGTCAGCGTGCCGGAGACCCGCGGCAGGTCGCTCGAAGAAATCGAGAAGGGATTTAGAGGTCCGACTAGACGAATGAGCGCGGTCGCCAATATGAAACCGACGCCGATGTCGTGCTAGCTGCTGAACTTTCGATCGCGATTCGTGTCGACAAAGAAGCTCGTTCGAGTAAGGAATAGCACTCCTTACGGTGTTCCTCTAAGGTATAGATTTCCTTATAGGTATGCTTTCCCTTAAAGGGAAGTCAAGTTCGAAGGTTATACTTCTCTCTATGTAAAGAGAAGCGCATCTGTTCTTCCTTCTTGACTTTTCCTTGTTCTTATTTCCGAGCTTCGGCTCGATTTCGCAAAGTCTGCTTGTTATAACGAAGTTTGAGCGAGAGCGATTCGGAGATAACCGATAAAGAATGGAAGATTGTAGATCTGAATAGTATAGAAATAGATACATGGACAAAAGCGCTTCTCACAAGATTCACATCTCTTTAAAACGAGTTGAAGAGGCAATTGGAAGAAGAGTCTATCAGTAAAAAATTTCAGCGTAATAGCTATCTCTTAAAATTAATTGTAAAAAAGTTGATCGAGATAATTCCAACTCAACTGTACTTCCAAAGCACTGATAACTTTATAATATAAAAAAATACATCATCCTCGTTCATTCGCTTCTTCAATTAGCTTCGTAAAATTTCGATTTGACTTGACTCATGTCCGATGCGAGGATCAGAGTTAGCGAGTTAGTGCCAACCTTGTCGAGTATCTGCGAGGCAATTAATTAGCTTCGTGGGATGTAAACGTGTTACGCTTTCCCACCGTGGAAATGACGCGATATGTGACTATCAGCTGTTGACTAGGTGTGTAGTTGTAATTGTTTTTATTACTTCCGACAGTCCTTCAGGGCCTACCTCAAGTTGACATTGCTCTATTAGAATATAGCGGACAATACTATCGTTAGAGATACGTATACGGCATACGCGTAGGTCAACGCTAGTCGCGCGCGCGAGCGCGCGTTCCTTCTTTTTTATAACGCACGTGAAACGACGCAATTTGCGTGGGGCTGTGGTATCGCATATAGTTATGTGCGATACAATTAATCCGCCACGTGCACTTTGAATTTGAGAAGCACGTCTAATATGTTATGTACTTATATATTATATATATATTATACACCGACCAAGAAGCCGGTCTTTCGAACAGGGGCGAATTTCCCACGCGACAATAAATTTTAAGATCAACCGCGTTCTCGTCTAGTTTGTACTATAAATTGTAAATAGTCGAAGATTTGCGCCACAGTGATATTATGTATCCACGTCCGAAGATCGTCGTTGTTAATTTCAATCGTGAATATAATTATTTTTCTATTGCCTCTTTCTTCTTTTCAGACAAAATTTAGAAAGGGACAGAGGGGGACAATTGAACTACGATTGTTGTTAATAAGCGTTGAAGAAATTGAGCGTAAGTGGGACGATATGATTCTAACAGTACATGATCGCGTATTATCGTAATCTTCGTATTAAACAAATGATGCTTGGTATCGGACGGCTGTATCAATGTGGGATGTGATTTTAAATGTACGTACAAGTCAAACGATAATTTAAGCGTTATGATATATGGCAGATATATATTTTTATTCTCTAAAGAGTCTAAAGCGAGGGATTAGGAAAAGTGGGAGCGTAGTCGTAAAGTTGAGATAAAGTTCTTAGAAAGTTACGTAAGAGTAACGTTGGAGGAAAGCCTCAGACAAATGTAGAAAATAGTCGAATCGCCTATGTTCGAAAGTTAGGGTAAAACTGCGTCGGGCACCTGATGAGTGTTCTCGGTCGAGTAATTTAATGAAAGAACAATTCGTTGGCATATTGTTATATATGAGATTTATTATATACAAAGGAATTATTTGTATACGTTTTACTTAAATTATTGATACATATTTATTGTATATTTTTATGAACAATTTATCATATGAGATTATAAATAGAATTATATGTACATTAACATTCTACGTAGTTTTTATAACAAAAGAGTTAAAAAAATAAAATAAATAAAAATTGAATTTACGAAATTTATTTTTAGACGACATTTGAGAAGAGATTTTAGACGTTTAAAGGACATAGTACTTTGATGTCTTTTAAACGTCTGTATTGCCTGTATGAAATGTGATGTTTAATAAGTTGTATCCAATGTTAATATGTAAATTATATATTTTTGTTATTTATTCGGATTTACTACGCGCGACCGGCTGCACTCACAGTGTGTTTGGCACAGTACAAACTAAATGCATATCATAATTTAATAACTGACGAACGCGTTAGAAAACACGTTAAAACACGTGAGTATCCGTTGTTATAAGTCAGAGTGTGCTTGTAGTTGCGTGCGTCCGAGTCGAAGAATTCCGTTAGTAGCGAATTTTGTTTGTGTAGATAGAAGTGTAAAAACGATATAACGTCATGCGGAACGTTTCTCGCGTAGTTTCTTTTCTCGCTCGCGTGTTAAACAGTGTCACGGTAGGCATTGTTTACAGCGCGCGGAATCTCATTTTGACATTGTAAATGAAATACCGTTCGAACAAAAAATCATTCCTTTGCGATTGTGCAAGGTTCAATGTACGAATATGTTCTAATATTATATAAAGCAATAAGTGCACAATACCTCGTTTTATACGAGAATTGAGTACATTATTACTCTCCTTCGTAGTACAACGACCAATCACGGCATTTCTTCGTTTCTCATATTTACTGTTTATATTTGTTGCTATTATAAGTAATACCTGCCGCTTATTCATAAGCTATTTGCCAAAGCACAATGAAGATGGCGGAATATTTTTGATAATTTAATACTCATGTTAAGTTTACGAGTAATCTGTAAGTTATTATGTGGTATAATTTTAAGACTATCTATACATAAAATGATATGTTTATGTAAAATTCTTGCTTTAATTTTTTACCCTCTCCTTGCGATATTTTTATATAATAACGTTAACAATTACGCGTAATTACGAACACTAATTAAGTAAGAACAAGATTTGAAAATTATAATGCTACATAATATATAGAATATATGAAATTCACAAATCCAAATGCGATAGAGAAGTTCTCGAAAAACGAAATCTAAATAAAAGTTAGTTTTCGTTTCAAGCAGTAGTTTTTAGAATATGAAGATTGGCCTATTACAAGCAACGATTAAACAGTTCATGTCTTATGACTTATGATCTATCTTCAGATCGTGTTAATTATTGAAGCACATATTGTGTTCATATTATACATTGTCTATTATTGTGTAATAAAAACATACCCCCTCACAACCTATTAAAAATAAATAAATATAAAATATTTATTATATAAAATATAGAAAAAATATGTAAAAATATTGATTATGAATTTGTGTACATGTATTGACGGCAATATGATCATTAACACTACCTGCAATTCATGACCAGATGATCGTTTAACCGTTTAGCCTGTAATTAGCCAATGCTGATGTAAGTATATGTTTCAAAAAGTATCTTTTAAAGTAAAAAAATCACGATGGCTTTTTTTACATAATCATTCATGAAAGTTCCTACAGCAGTGTCTTAATCCAAATTTTGTAACATTCTATACACCCCATTATTAAAAATATAAACCTGCTTAATGTAGAACGCAAAATATCTTTTTAGATATTAAGACATTTTTATATTCAGCAATTTCCAATTCCCATTTTAAAAGTCATCAATTAACAAAATCTGCAAGACATTTAATAATCATAATCTTTGATATGATTCTCTGATTCTCAATCAAAAAGTAAACAATCTACTGTTTCAAATTATTGTTGTAATAAATAAGTAATGATGAGTATAACGAGACTTTATGTATCTTATATTGATGACAGGATGACACGTACATTTAAAGTTATAAGAAACAATACAACTTAAACTGCCTAGACACTGTGCATTACGAGTAAATAAATAGAGATTGGGAATCAACGTCCCGTAGTCTAATCTGCCAAAAATAAATCTTGCAAAGTGTCTGCTGTAAATTCCACCGCTAGAATGCCAGTAGAAATGTAACACAATCTGTTAACAGAATATGATGGCACGTCACCTACAAAAATCCAGCAGTATCTTATCCTAATCGTTTCCTAATCGCTTATTCCATTTAAATGGTTATAAAATGTCATATTCTGCTAGTTTATACTGACAATTTACTATCGGATCATGTCGGCAGACTCTAGTAGACAAAGCTTAATGCCCTAACACAGCTAATCTGCTGCGATATCCTGCTGGCAGTTGCTAGCGTACCGTTTGCTTATTGGGATACAAAACGTCGAATACGTTGCATTTTGGAATAAATAGGTATAAATTAATTTTCATTGCGCGAATGTCAGCGTGACGATTATAATCAACAAAATGCAACATTTCTGTAACGATGGATACGGTAGCGGGGGTGATCATTGCCCACATATTTAATTTAGGAATATATGTTCTTAAGATAACTAGGATAAGATTATACATACACCCCAGAAAAATCTTAGAATAAGTTTCCTGGATAAACCAGAAAAACAATATTTTTGATCATTTTTGGCTTTATAAAGGGGAAATCTCTCGAACTGCGGCAACAGTTCTTCAAGTTCTCTCACAATCAGTGCACTATTCGTACTACACGGTCAATCACCAGTATCATAAGTTGAAGTAGATTGTAGCACAAGTTGAAGTATTATTGTAAGTAAAACGATAAATAAAATTCTTTTTTTCTTTGTAATAATAATTTTCGCGAATCCTGACATGGGAAGCTGATGAAAACATAACCAAGACTCACCCATAACCTGGACTCGGCAAATTGCACAGGTGTCACACTCCACGTCCCAGCTCCACATGGCCACGGCGTTCCACTTCTTCAGAGTAAACATCTTATCGTTTTTCTGGTTATCGCCGTCGATCCGGTCACCCGGGTCTTGCTCGGAATCGCCCATGTTTCGAGGTTAGAAACGCCAGCGGAACACGGAGCAACGCGAGGTCGACGCGATTCGTGCAAAGTGCAAACGCGACGCGCGACGCGGTTATTATTTATTAATTTATTATTATCAGGGAGAGAGAGAAACCCGAGCGGCCATCTTTTTCTCTCTAAAGATGTATTTTCCGACGCGCTACCTGAGAAGATGCAACACAACTAACGTCGTTTCGCTCGATAATGGTATATGGTTCGTGTCCGTGCTATGGTTCATGTCCGAACTACTTGTCAGATGTCAGATAGACTGATAGAAGATAGTCGATGATTGTCGGTCCTTGTCTAACTCATATATTCATCTCATTTTACTCTCATCTCGACTATCTTCTGAGTAGTTCGGACATGTATTCAAATAAGTTATTATAATTTTTTTTAAAAAAAGGTAAAAAAACGCGCCAAGTGTACGCGTTCCGTACAAAATCTTTATAAAAAAAAATTTTGATCTAATTTGGTCTTATATCAATTACATTTGTATTTTTTATTACTTCTTAATTTACGCACGTGACATGTAACGCATGTATATTGTTAAATCTTATTTTTTATATTGAAATATACCTACATAACTACTTTGATCACCCCAATCCCTTACGCATAGTACATAATTTTTGCTTCCTTAAGTAAAAATTAAATTTTTATAAATCGATATTAATTGATATTAATAAATAGTAATCACTCACCGTACGATGCGCAACAGCGGAGTTATTCTGCAACGTCGCTGCGATGATTCTGTAACAAACAAATATAAAATCCAAATTAGAAATCCAAATATAAAATCCAAACAGAACGGAAAACAAAGAGACAGTCAATAAATATTTCAAAAAATAATGACCGAACACTGAATTCTAATTGATATTTTAGTTGATTAAGCAAATTTAATGAAATAATTGTGTAATTTTTTAAGAATATATTCTCTGTCTATTGAATACAAAAGCTTCTATAGAATTTTTAACTTAGAAACTTCTTTTTTCTAATTTTTAATTTCTGACTAACTATCCAATTGAAAAGTGGATAACTGCATAAAAGACACAATATGTATAAACCAATTATACATATATTTACCGCATGTTGTTCCGCCGGCGCCTGATGCCTTTCCTAGGCCTCCTCCTCCTCTCAGGCTGCTCGGGGCTGTCAGTTTCGTAGTGTTCCCTCGCACTCTCGACGTTCATACGCATTTTGGAGCAAGCTCGCTACGATCGCGCGGAGTTCACTTGAGAAACTGTCGCACATTCGCGTCACTAAACTGTATTATTTGAGATAAACAGTGTCCAAACGCGGATTTTTTGTTGCAAATGGGATAGATGCGCGTTTAAAGCCACGATATTGTACGGATTTCAACATCAAACAGGTTCAAAGTGTCAAAATCCGTTTACACACATATGCCGGCCCGATGCCGCGTCGCGCACAGAGACGGCTTGTCGGTATTACACTGAGATCGCGGTACACGTATAGACACACGATAACGATCGCACACAATGTTCAACACTTGCAGAAAACACTCGCGATACGTCCTCGCGCGCGAAATTCACTTTAGGACGGTAACAACTTAACAAATCACGATAAATACTACGGAGCGACTCGGACGCGCTTTGCCCTTTGCAGTCCACCGCGACGTAATGACGAGTTTGCCTTGCCTCGATTGCCTCAAAATGTTGAAACTTGAAGCGGTGAACCAATCAGAGCGCGCCGAAGCAAATGTAAGAAAAACCAATAGGAAAACGGGTCTTATTTTTTTAAATATACATATATTAGCATCTATGTGTTCACTGTTCAGCAGATATTAATAATTCGAGAGAAATTTAATCGATGATGTCAATATTCTGCAATTATTTCTAGATCAATTTGATAATGAAAAAAACCGACCCAAGCCTGTCTCGCGTCTGCATCTTTCACGATTTATTTCATTCAATTCACAAACACGTAACTGTTATATTTCGACAAATATTTTTTTCTCGCACTTCGAGGCGAGCGACCCGGCGACGTTTCTCCTGGCTCCTGGTTATCCATCGGCATCTACCTCGGTCTCGGATCACGTTTGAGCAATTGTTAATTCGCACTCTCGACGTTCGTACGGATTTTGGAGCAAGATCGCTCCAGCTCTTTCGCGATCGTTCGCGATCGCGACAAGTAAAGTGAGAACGCCAAACGCGCGATCATTCTCTTTAATCACTCAATAGATAATTAATTCCCGTTCTCAATGAGAGGTTCGAGCTATTCACCGAAGCGTCTTTCCACGCGATTCACTCATTCGAAGTAGAAATCGAAACGGAGGCAAGAGACGCGACACGAATTCCGAGGTTATCGTCTCACCGCGACACGCGGGACAACAATTCTATTTAAAGATTCGGATGTATCGCGCTTCGAATCATTTCTCTCTCATATGCACAATTCACTTACCGATCACGGCATTCACGGCACATTGCCGGAGACAGGAGACCCGTCAAATCACAGCCGGGAGGAGCGGGAGGGTGATACGTTCATGTCGGCCATCCCACTCGTTACAGTCGACACGAGAAGAAACAGAATACTCGGCGTACATTCAGCTTGCGACACACATACACTCTGTAACCGGAGGATTTCTTTTCGTTCACGAGAAAGAAATTACTTACACGAGCGGCAACGTCTCGCCGCCCCGCGACCGTACCGACCGCGACGCGACGTATTACTTGCGCCTTGCGCGCGCGCTGCGCAGCGAGTCGAGCCCCCGATTGCCCCCGAATCCGACCGAATCCGGCCGAATCACGTTCGGCCCAGTTCGGCCGCTTTCGCCGTTCGCGTCGGCGTGGCTGGCGCGGCACGCGCCGCACGTGGCACGTGGCATGTGGGCATGTGGGCCATGTGGCATGATCGGCACGGATGGCTTCTCTTTGGCGGTGGAAAACAGATTCCTAAAATGCACGTGGAAATTGCAAAATAAATTTATGAACGTTTATAACATATGTATGATTAATTCAGTAAAGGTTGCAGGTAAGAGAAGCAAAACTTATATTATATATGATTATTAATTACTATTTGAAAATAAAAAGTTTAGGTTATACACGTGCTAATCTTGTCTCTCACGTTTACACGTTTATTATGTAACCAAATCTATAATTTCTTCTAGATTATTTGAATTGGTTACAAAAGTGTATAACTTGTCTTCAAAATGAAAGTGAAGAAGATGAGCCAGAGGCCTCTCAAGTTGCCAGAAGTACAGAAATTAGCAATTACTGGGAAAAAGAAAAGAGATCTGAGCAAAGTAACTACTAAAGAGTTCCTTGAACAAGATTTTGAAAGTGATACAGATAGTGATATATACGATAGTGATGAAAAAGATAAAAATACAGGTATGATCTCAAATATTTGATTGGATTTCTTTTTTATTTTAGATTGCATATTCCAACTTTTGTTATATTCCTTTATGCAGATGATGAAAACAGCAAACGACCTGATAGCGACAGCGATAGCGAGAGCAACTTAAATCCTGCAGAATACAAAAGATCATTGATAAAATTACAAGATACTGATCCTGATTTTTATGAATACCTGAAGGAAAATGACCAAGATCTCTTGGACTTGGAAGTATCAGATGACGGAGATGATGATAATTATTCAGTGGACTCGGATGATAGGCACATTTCTAATGAAAATTTAAAGGTATTTTTTTCACAAATGTAATTTTAACTCTTTGTTTTAAATACCTTTTTAACAATATTATTAAATGTTTAGGTTGCTAGCGATAATAGTGATTCTCAATCGGAAGAAGCTGACAATAATTGTGAAAAGATCACTATGCAATTACTGAAAGCTTGGCAACAAGAAATACAAACAGACAAGTAAGTTTTCTTTCGTTTACTTTTTATTGAATGAATAGCAAAGTAGTAACTATGCATTATTCTGAATTTGTAGATCAAGTGTTACCATTAAACGTGTTGTAGAAGCTTTCCATGCAGCTTTGAATAGTATCGCAGTATCACGAGATACAACCACGCGATATAAAGTAGAAGGAAGTGCAAGTTAGTTTTAATTGCTATTAAGTCATTAATTATTTTTTAAATAATTCTATTTTAATTTTATCAAATTGTGTTTAGCATTTAATGGCGTGATGCAATTATGTATAACACACTTGCCTGATGCACTTAGACGGTATTTAAAACTGGATCCAGAATCGCAGGAAGCACATAAATCTAAGAGATTTAACAAAATACAAGAAATTTTGAAGTTATACGTGTCAGATTTAATTAAAGTATGTATATGTAAATTCTTCATTTATCTTTCATATATAATGCAGTTCAAATAATGTATTCTATCAATAAGTACATCTGTTTCACAGTTATTGCAGACTGTAGCATCATCCAATAATGCTGTTCTCATAGTGCTTCTTAAGCATCTTCATCAAGTGTTGCCTTATACCCAATCGTTCTCGTCCTTAAGTAAACCATTGTTAAGAATCTTATTAAAGCTATGGTCAACTGCAGAAGAAACTGTTTGTGTTATAGCCTTTATGAATATCTTACATATTGCAACCAGCAAAGAATTTGTACTTGAGAAACTATTAGAGGTGAGATCCACATATTATGATGAAAAGAGGATTTGCGGACAATGGCATCATTAAACTTTTTTTTTAGACTATGTATGAGAAATACGGTCAGAATACGAAATTTGTTTCACCCAAAACATTACCAAGAATAAATTTCATGAGGCACTCTTTGGTCGAAATTTATCTGCTTGACCACAATATTTCGTACAGTCATGCCTTTTTACATATCAGACAATTAGCGATTGATTTAAAAAACGCCGTAACCTTAAAGAACAAGGTAATCATTAAATAGCAATTATGTACTTTTCATAAAATTTATCACTAACATTCAAGATTTTTTGTTTCCAGGAAAACTTGCAGGCCGTATATAATTGGCAGTATATAAATTTCTTACGCTTTTGGACAGAATTGATAACTAAAGCAAGAGATAAGTTGGAATCGCTGATATATCCGTTAGTCCAGGTATTAGATACTTTAAACAAACAAGCAATAAAAATAATGTAACAATTTATGTTAAAAACAAACATTAAATTATTTAACAGATTATTATTGGAACAATAAAAATAAATCCAACCGTACAATATTATCCATTGCGATTCCATTGTTTGAAAATGTTAATAACAATTTCTAAGGAAACCGGAACTTTTATACCTATTATGCCGTTCTTTCTCGAGGTATCAGTTATTTTCAAATCTTAATAATTTATAATCGTAGGATATACAATTATCTTGTGTCAAACTTTTCTTTTTAGATACTGGATTCTTATGATTTTAACAAAAGGCATAAAGCTACGATGCAACCTATATCCTTTGATTGCCTTTTAAGGATATCGAAATCACAATTGGTAGAAAATGGCTTCAAAGATAGTATTATTGAAACTATTTATCAACTTATATTGGAACATGCAGCAAGTGAAAGTTACAGAATATATTTCCCAGATCTCTACATATCTTGTATAATACAGGTATCTTAAAAAGAAACTAAATTTAAAAAATTTTTAGAATTTTTATTGTTAGATGTTTTATTATTTTATTTTTATTGTGTCCAAAATATTAAATCGATATACTTTCGTAGTTAAAAGAATTTCTGAAGAAATGTCATGTGACAATTTATTGCAAGAAGATGAAACAGCTTCTATCTGTAATTGAAGAAAATAGAACATACATCGAGACCGAGCGTGCTAAAGCAGCAATAGATTTACAAAATATGGCAAAGATTATAAATTGGGAAAATAGAATAAAAACGGACGGCACAGCAATAGCCAAATTCTATGCTTCTTGCATTAAACATCGTGAATCCCAGAATCTTAAATTTCTTACGAAGAACGAAAAAGAGTTCAACGTACCAGTTGAGAGAAAATCAGTGAAACATAAATTAGATGAGCAGAGTGCAGAAGATAGCGAAGAAGAGAACGAGTTTGAATTTCAGATGAAAGAAACGGAATCTGAAATAAGAGCGGAAAGACGACTGAATAAGAAAAAGATCAATAAAAACAAGAAGAAAAAGTAGTCAACAATGATGAGAATTTGCTGAGAAAAACATGGTTTATTCAAGATGTAAATACTAATGATTAAAGTTAAAAATAAGGGCAAGATTACTCTGGAATTAACAATTATATGTATAGACAAATACACATTGTTTTATATCTGAATATGAATTTTATCATTATTTTTACATTTAATATATGTGATAATTATGGAATCCCTTACGCACAATAATTTATGGATTATAAATGTCTTAATATTGGAAATAGTGTTAAAATACAGAAAAACATATAATTAAAAAAATATAATTTAAAACTTATTTATCTCACTTATTAATTCTAAAAAAAAATAAAAATTATACGTTTGAAATATTTGAATGTTTATACATTAGAAATACATAAAAAAACGATCTGTATTTTATTTCTGTCAAACATTTTGTTACTAAGCGCCTATTGTGGAAACGCTTTGTTGCGAGGCGTGCATATTTTTTTTTAAATGCAATCACAACTTTAGTTTTATGAAAAATGAAATCAGAAATTTTTCAAGTAATGAAAATTTGAGATACAAATGAATAGTATGATACAGTAGATAATTTTTTATAATGAAATACAAAAGATACGTAGGATGCAAAACATTTATTTAAGACTTTGATTTCAAATTAGATCAATTCTGTACATACACAATATAGCTACAATTATATTCTCAGAGTTATAAATTTACAATCAATTTTCTTTTAATATACAGGCATATCACCGACAAGTACATAATAGACGTAATGACGATAAACTATGAAAGATTCGTAAGTTAATTCAACGATCTCGTTTCTTTTTTTTGTATAGCACTCCATTACATCTGTTTCGTTTCTAAACATAATGAACATAGCGTTTTTATAAAAATATATCTTTAATCACAAAAAGCAAACGCACAATTTTTTTGCTCTAATCGCTTTACCTACTTTACAAGAAGACATGTTGCATGCTCTTTTTTTCATTAGCAAAAGCTTTAATCTGCATGACGATGACACAAACAGAATATGAAACATCACTCATTATACAATATTGTGTGTAATTCATATCTGTATTAGAACAGATATATACTTAGTTAGTTTTAAAGTATACAGATATACTCGTCGACAATAAAATCCCTTTATTCGCTGTACAAATCGAATAGATTTTAATTTATATCGTTCTGCTGTGCTACGATGAATTTTTTGGTACAACTAGTGCATTAGCAACAGCAATATAGCATCGAAACAACGTTGCTTTCGCAACAGTTAATTTAAGGCATAAATGAAAAAATTGCAAACACCATACATGAGCTGTTGCGACTAATGTGAATGACGGTGGTAAAAAAAAAAGGAAAAAAGAGGGAGTGAATTAAGTTCTATTGTTACATAATATGAACGAGCAAGAAGAGCATATTGCTTTACCAATATATGTATATATTTGTGAAATATATACATACATATTTTTAGTAGCCCTTAAAAGAAAATAGTATACTCATTAATAGTCGCCTAATCTGCCCTTTAACATATAAATCGATAGGGCAGAGTTTAAGCATTTAAAATGAAGAGTACTCTAAAATGTTTTTTCCCTTAAACATAAAATCATTAAAAATTCTATACTTCTTAGTATATACTTGAAACAATTCATAAATACGCTGCGCCTATAATTAAGTTTACCCTACAAAAGTGCGAGCCCACAGTTACGTAATAAGAAGAATGTAATGTAACTTTTGGGCTTCTCAGACATGCATTCTTGTCTACGGATAAGGGATAGATTATGTATCCCTTAGATAAGCATTGCTTATGTAAAAACGTAGATTTTATTTCTCTTTGTCAGCTTGTTACATAATAATGAGAACACTAATTAGCAAGACTTTTGAGCTGAACATTAATAAATCATTCGTAAGCGTTAATAGATGAGTAATCATTTGGTTCGCCTTTTGTGTAATTCATTTAATTCATCAAATTAATAATCACCAAAGCTGTATTTATAGTGATATCTAATAGCATAAATTGAAAAATCATATAACACTGTGTAATATGTATTATTTAAATCATATAAGCTAATCGCACTGAAATAACGTATGTTTATATGTGACAACGTAACTTAAGTTATATAAATATAATCAACTGAAATGCTGCAATATCTTAACGTTAACTTTTAATGATTTAACTAATGACAGTGAAGCGATTTACAAATAAAAAAACTAGCGCGACAAAATATTTGTAATTAAATTCGGATTGTGGAGTTACAAAATTAAAATTGCGTGTGCGATGCTTCCATGGTTTTTAAAAACTTCTCCTTTACAAAATGTCCGATGCAACTAAAAAATACCGCTCGAGTCGATAATCATTATTACACGTGTTAAGACTACAAACTAGCAACAAGAAACTCTAACTTCGAAAATCGTTTTTGCAAAATTGTATTATTACGTCATGCGACATGGCAGAAACCGAAATATTTCTGCATTTGATTACAAAATGCATCCATCATTCACGCAATATCGTTCTATATACAAGCTAAAAGTACATAAACAAGGTTGTCGTTAAACTGCGATAAAAAGTAATCGTCTTATTTAGTACTCTAAAGGCCATGTCATCTCATACACTTTAGATTATCTTTAAAATTCTTACGGTACTGTAAACACATTGCAATTATAGAATCTCCTTCCTTTCTCTCTTCCTTTTATTACGCGATCACAAGATTGTGTCTGACCTACAACCATTTTATATTAAAAAATAAGAAAAGAAAGAGATACCACACCTTCCTAAATTGATGAATCTGTAATCTTTTATAACTAGATTAAAGATCATGTTGTTACATGCTTCTGATATCCGAACTGATAGAAATTCAATTTTGGTACTTAATATATAATACAAACGTTATAAAAAGTCTACTGTAGTTTTGCTGCTGATAACTAACTTATGCAATTGTTGTATACTCTCATCTCCATAATTATATCTTAACAGTGCGGTGTAAATGATTATCTGTCGTTATTTCCAAAATATAAGTCATCTGTACACTGATAACGAGTTTTTTTCTTTTTCTAGCGCTATTGATTTCATTTACAACAATGCATAATGTTTATGTATAATAACGTAGTTCTGCTTTTCATGTAAACAAAAGAACAAAAAAGAACATACACATCCTATCTTACCTTTCATGAAGAATATCATCATATACATATTTATATTCATATGCATGTAACATTGCAAAATATATGCAGAACTAAACTTTAAAAGATACAGTTAGCAGCATAAATTAAAAAAAAAAAAAACTGCTAATGTAAAAAACGCTAATGCGTTCTATACTTACAATAAAATATGTTAATGAAAAAAATTGAGTTCATGAAGGAATAAAGGAAAAGTTTCCTAATGCATCTAAAATTATCACTATATTTCTATACAGGAAATCTCCATAAAAAATGGATACATAATATATAGCCAAAATAATTTAAGTATCCATCAATACAACAGTATATAAATACCAATAGTAGAACTTATAATTTTAATTATATTAAAAATATAAATACATTAATTAAAAGCAGTATGAAATATATAGCAAATAGGAAGATAGGATGTGCAGTTTAATTCGAAGTAAGGCATTTGAAATTATCTGTTTCACTTGTTTCATTTTACATGATATATTTTATAAAGAAAGACATAAATCTCACAATATTTTTAAATGGAAATGAAATGTGCTAAGATAACTTCAAATGTCTTACGTTGAACATTAGATACCAATCTTACACAGAGTAGAAATCAAAATATACCGTAATTAAAAAAAAAGCCATGAAGGATTATTGACATGTAACTCTATTACATCTGATGTTATCTGATGTTTATTTTTTCTGATATTGTAGTGGCTGTATCATGCTATCAATTATGAGCTTAAACTGATTAATGTTTACAAAATATACAATAAAAAATGATATTATATATGTATACGAGTAAGAAACCTCATTGTGCATCAGGATGTTCACAATATTTCTACCTATATATATACATATATAAATTCTTTTTTTTAAATCTTCCGTATCAGATACTTAATCTACTTTGTAAAATCATGGCATCTATTTAGAAATATTATCATACACAATGGATGTTTCAATAACATTAGTAATTATATTAAAATATTTGTCTGTATGTATCATTCCTTTTTAGCATAATTTAGTTTTCGCACGTTAAAAAAAGACGAACTTTAAAAAAACTCAAATTTAACTTGTGTAACGTTAGACTATCGTAACGGATTGGCATCAGTCAACAAGCACGCTAGCGCTGTATACCTTTCTAGTTTTAAACTGGAAATCCGATTCAGATGTTTATTGAGCGTGTTTG
The DNA here is from genome assembly GCF_003070985.1 of Temnothorax curvispinosus. Lineage (NCBI taxonomy): Eukaryota > Metazoa > Arthropoda > Insecta > Hymenoptera > Formicidae > Temnothorax > Temnothorax curvispinosus. Next base: position 39,885 of record NW_020220712.1, on the reverse strand, counting down.
CAGTAATTGGTTGACAAGGTGCAACACAGGGGGGCGAGTCACCAATTAGCTCAACTATTGTCACTACAAAAGTTGACCATTCAGAAGGCAGGGAATCATCTGTGACGCACAATTGTTCAGCATGCTCAAACATCGCTGCTATTGCGGACACACCAAACTGAAAGACCAAGTGATAAATAACAGAGATTATCGTGATTTGCAAATATACTTACTATATATGAATTTATTGAAAGATTCGTAAGTATTATACATTTAACTAACCTTATTCAGAAGGGCAAAAGTTAAGCTATTATTTTTAACAGGATGAACAATAGCAGAGTCGGATAATGCTCTCGCTAATCGCAATATAGTATCAAAATCTTTCACTGCATCAAGCCATCTTCGAAATTCGGAATAAAAGTCTGTCAATATATGACAATCTCTACGGCCTATTACGGCTAATCCTTTAAATATCGCAGTCCACAATTCTCTCAACTGCTTGCTATGTTCTGTCACGTTCAGGTGAGGTAAAAAACGCAGTAGTAATGTCTATAAATATACAAAAATATATAAATACAAGACATTGGGAATATGATTATAAGCTTTAAATCTCTTATTCATCAAATTACCTTTCCTTTTCGAATACTTAGCATACTAGCTAATTTATCATCTTGTATTACGTGTTGCATACATATTAAAATCATGCTTATTAACTCCGGTTCAGTTTTAGTCGTATTTACTTCAGATTCCCCTTCCTGTTGTTGTTGCGGTTCCGGAATTGAAGCGAGAGGATTACTCAGATCTTCGAGTTTGAATTGCAATGTATACAGCTAAAGAACAACATTTTATTAATAAAGAATACATTACCGAATTAGTTATTTTATTAATTGTATTAGAATATTGATAGTACTCTCTCAATTTCAAGGAGTAATTGCCGTGTTTTTTTAGTGTCTTTCTGTTGGGACTGAGAAGTAGACTGAGAATCGCTATTTGATACGACATCCATATCGATAAGTTTACGTGGTGCTGTCACACTGCTGCAATGAAGTTTGCCTAATGAATTCTCAAATTGAGCTGGCGTGTATGCTGATCTTGAAGGGGCTTGAGGTGATGGTTCCCAATCTCTAAAGGAATAGTAAAAAAAATTAAGGATAGTAAGAAAAAAAATGTAAATAAATAATCTTGAAGAAATAAGTAACGATCAATCTATGTCTACAATACAGAATAAATAAATAATAGTTTTAATCAACATTGGTTATTAATTTCTTAAATCCCACAATTAAAATAAAACAAGTGATTATTGCATGTTTCGTGTAAAGTATATTTTGTAGTGTTACGTTATCATAAAAAATACAGGATTTGCTTGCGTCAAAATATGTAGAAATGTGAAAAATTAATGTGTTATTATAGGAAATACAGGCTTTAGATATAAAAAAAAAAACATACCTATGATCCCTATGATATCCATTGTTATTATGGTGTTTCTTATCTTTTTGTTCTTGATTTGCATGTTGCTTATTCCGTTTATCACAGAATACGACATAATAATGGTCATCAACGTACGGTTGGATTGTATTAAGTTGTAATAATTGAATATTAATTAACCATTGCTTCTCATGAGGTTTTATAGCAAGTTTTCCTGAGTGTTCGTATTCTCCCGAAGCATTACCGTTAACACTGTGCGAGTAATGTTGATGATGATAAGGTCTTTGATTATTTCTGTCATGATTGCGGTGAGGATATTGATTATTTTTAAAAAATGGTTGATGTACAGTTTGTTGTTCGCTATGATAGTAAGATCTGTTCTGATTTCTCTGATTTCCTAAATGTGAATAAGGTTGGTGTTGTTGGTGATTGGTTTGATTATTAGGAAATGCAGGCATCATGTGATCTGGCCGAAGGAACTGCGGGCCTCCTAGATTAGGGTGCAGTTGCTGAAATGTAATAAAAAAAGTGTTAACAATGTAAAAATACTTTATATTATATACATATTATAGTAACCATAATATATGACCTGTAAAAACGACTTACAGGAGGAAAACCATAAGAGCCATGAAGAGCTTGCCTTGGAACTGGTTGTGGCAACATTAAATGCGGAGGAGGATAACGTAACATATTACCAGGTTGATCTGATAAATGAAAGGATAATCAATATCAATATAAAGAAATATTTCAACAAAGTTAATTTTAAAATTTAGTCATTTTTAATTCCAAATTAATTATGATAATAAATAAATGATAATTAATTATATTTTGTATTAATTACAACAAATAAGATTAGATATATAAAGTAGAAATATAAATACAAGAAATAATACATAATTCTCGTGATTGGAGATTTTAGAACATGACCTTACTGAAAAATATCTAAGTACCAAAACATTCTGAGATCAACATTTGCCGAGAACTTATCAATCCATATTTTGCAAATATGTATACGAATCTGTACATATCTTAATGGGATATTTAATTAATAACAATAAACATACTTACTAATTAAGCCTAATAATCTAGGGTGTTGCATCAACTGAGGATGTGGTGCTCTTATATTGGGCAAAACTATAGGATGTGCTCCAGGTAGACCCAATCCTGGCGGAAAACGTGGTGGAGGTAGGCCATTGACTTGAAGTTTCTCTTTCAAAGAGAGGGCCTCAAAGAGAAGTGAACCCTCAGACTTTTTCTGTTGTTGCGTTTGTGGTTTACTGAGACCTGGTGGCGGCCTATTTGCAATAAGCCCTCTTTCCAACTCTTCCACTGTACAGACATTTGGTAAAGATAACCGTGGTTTCGGAGGAGATAAATTTAAAGGACTACCCCACACACCAGGTCGAGGAACTATTCCTTCTTTATCCAATACCAAATGTGATAAATTATCCTCGATATTTATGTTAGAAATAGTCTGTAAGAAATATAAAGCATGATGTAATATGTGTAACTATTTGTTAAAAAATTCAGATAATGTAATGACAGTAGAATAGGAAATAAGGAAAAGTATAATTTTAATTAAATGTGTTACATTTACAAGATTATTTTTCAAGTATTACATTTATTCAATGACTCACAAAACTGATCAAATCGTAGCATTGTCACGAATTTTTCTTGAAAGTTTGTGAATACAAATATCTGTAGCAAAGTCATATTTGTTTATATATTAAGTTTATCTATTGTTAATATTGAAAGACGTTTTTGTTGATTGCCTTCTTTGAATTTGTTAATCATAGATAATTGTTGTGTGATACATTTAATCATACAGTTCCACAAGTAATTGTAAGTCCTAACTTCACCTATTTTTAATATTAAAAAATCCAAATTGCACAATATAATCTCAACATATAACAAGTTTGAAATATAGAGCACACATTTGAAAGAACATTTATTAAGATAATTAAAGAAAATCTTGATCGATGACACAACATACCTTCTTATTTGTTGCACTCTGATTATGAAGGCGATTTGATTCAGTAATTTCGGCAAGTTTCTCATGATCTTCTTCCCAATCACCGATAGCAGCATCGGGACCAAACGTCTCATCATTCAGCGCATCGTACTCTTCCTCCTCAAGCTCATCTTCCTCCAATGGACCATCCAGTCCATCTTCGAGATTGTTATCCTAATATACCGAATGAACAATAATTATTACCGGAAACGTGAAAATATTTCAATATAACTTAACGTAAACCAGATAAAAAAAAGAAACCATGTCATGGATGTTTGATAAAAAAAAAAAAAGGAAAGAATTGCTGTAGAAAATTACAAAGGTCATAGCCATGTTTTGTAGCGATGATACTTCCGACGCAACATCAGATTCACATTGATGGAACTTGACTAATTAAGACGACACGCGCAAATTTCTCGACAAACTCAACCGGGATTTTGCGACGCTCGATGTTAATGACCTTTAGGGCGAGGAAAACAAGAATGAGGTTAGACGACGTAATGTAATCCTGCGACCGCTTCGAAGAACGGATTTTATCATTTTCCGGGGAAGGGGGGGGAGGGAGCGGTATCGACGAGATGCAATTGAGGATAAGTTCGGCGAGAGAGTCGCCGTTTCAGATCAGGCCCGCCGAGTAACGGCGGAGGATGAAAAGTTTTGTTTCTCCAGAGCAGGAGACGTGCCGCGACGCGGCTGTTTATCGGGGGAAGATTCACACGGTTGCGTGCCCCGTTGGAACTCGGACGAATCGGTCCGCGATGCCGCGCGCAATCGAGCGATGGGTTATCCGTACTTACTCCGAGCGTGGTATCGAAACCGAAAAAAGTGTCTGCCATTTGTGAAAATGAAATCTGCAAAATGACATGTTCCGATTAAACGTCAAGTGCTGCAACGCGGGGCATCAGCTGCCATGGCGGCCATGCCGTAACTCGCGGCTAACGTCAGACGGGAAAGGCGGATGCGCAACGAACGAAGAACGAAGTGCGCAGTTCCTGGTTCCTGGTCGTCGTCCCCTGAGCGGCCTGAGCGTGCGAACACTGCGAACTTTAGACCATCTGATTCGCCTACGAAAGTACATACAATACTTGCTCGGCTCGGCACTCGCGGCGGCATATGGGGCTCGATTCTTGCATTATTCGCAAGAGAAACGTACGCGCAAGTTCTGCTCTTAACAGAAAAGTTGCAAGTTGATTAGCTCATATGGTTGTTTCTGAGATAAAGCGTCGCAAAAGCTTCAAATCAAGGGTACGTTGCGATTTTTCGTGCTAGCTCACATGTGACGTGGTAAATTATTACAAATGCTGCATATGCTACATAATGCATTTTTAGCAATTTATTAGATCGCATACGAGTTTTAGTACGAAAAATCGTAATAGTTGGCTTTAGTGACGCGCGACCGGAAGCTCGTTTGTCGACTATAATAATTGCAAACGTATATTATTTTTATTTACGTACTAAACATTAACCAAATACTATATAAATATTATATAACTTTATTTAAACATGCAAATGATATACATATTATTTGCAATTTGCTTGATTTGAACTAAATATTGAGAAAGGTGCACGATGCACAGCTAGGAGCAACAAGTGTAGTCGTGTAGTGCCGCGGGCCGTCGCGTCGATAAACGCGCGCGCTCCAACCGCGCGAAGTTTGCCGCGCGACTTTCGAATTTACATCGTTCCGCGCTCTCCGCTGTGCGAGAATCATCGCGTTAATTTGGTGAGACGCCATGGATCGTGTCGAACGGATCGGAGCTTTTGTAAGTAATAATAACGTAATCAACCGCGTCACATACGATTGACGTTCAGAGCCGCACGAAAGTGACGATTATCGCGCGTTTTAGTTGCGTGAGTAGAATTAATCGTGTTTCGCGAGTGGTCGCGAGTGTATGAGTACCGTGAAAAGCAGCTACGGAAGGACAAGAAAGGAGCAAGTCAGGCATAGCGTCAGGCAACGGCGGAATGACCATGGGGTGAATAATTTACAATTATTTACTTACTATAATTTATTACTTGTGTTGTAATGTCAAATGTGATAGACCCACGTACTTGCCTTAGAGGAAAAAAAACGTATACAACGGAGGGATAAATTTAAAATATATATATATATATATATATATATATATGTATACGTAAAAAATATTAAATATTATGTAGTTTGAAGCTATGGGAATTATTGGGATTATTTATATAAAAATTTTGTTTTGCAAGTTATATCATTTTTCTTGTTAAATATCTAATTGCAAGATTAATTAGAAAATTAAAGTTTGTGCAGCAATTAATTTGACATTGATTTAATATTTGGATATATTTATATCTTACAGATCCATGCTGTGTAATTCCGCTGCTGCGCATCATAGTGGTGAGTGTTTAATTATTTCTTATCCTAATCTTGAAATAATGGATTTATAAAAATTGTATTACAAATTGTATTAATATATTTTATATGTGTATAGTGTGTATATGATATTAACACAAATATAAAACATATAAGATATGATATATTATTTTAAAATCATAGAGAATTGGAAAGTTTTTTCTTGACGGTTATTAGTATGTTGAAAAACTTAAATTTGCAATGATATCAGCAGTTGTGTATTGGCTATGCTTGTTAAATTTTCAATATTTGAATGCATCATTTATTCCTATAATTGTTTTGCTGTAAATAAGAAATTAAAATTTTAAGTTAAAGGTATTACAGAATATAATATCTTATAAATCCATTGTATGTGTGAATCTCAGCTTAAAAAGACAGATTGCAGTCATTATTTAATATGAAGATTAAGGATACTTAGAATATGTATATGTATTATCCGTCGATTTATTGTGCATATAAGAATGCATATGAAGCTATATGTTCACAGACTTTAAAAGATTACTTTAAAAATTGCAACAGATGGCCTTTTGCAGGTCAAAGGTTTTTAAAACGTGAGCCGTGATTAAAACAAATTGTTATATCTGCAATACAAGTCCATAACTGGAAAGAACAATCTTATGCTGTTTCTATAATTATGAGAAAAAATGGCTTTATTATATAAATATAAAATAGACCGAGGAAATGTTTAGTTGCTTTGATAAAATCGTATAGATTTGTTGGGAAAGAGGGGAAGTAATATTCAACGGTCTGGATCGAGGCGTGCACTTTTTATTGCCATTAAATCTTTTTGTATCGTACTACTTTCCTTTGGTTTTCTTATCTTCCACATTATGATTCCTTAAAATTATCTAATCGCATGCGGATACCAACGCGTTAAAATAAACGTAATTCGTCGCGTGTATTTTTTTTTTTAAACGCTACTCGTCGCATGACAATCCTCAAGTGTTGCTAGGCTGCTGGCCCTCAATGACGCCAGGCTCAAGGAACTATGATTTAGAGTATTCATGCCATGAGGATCTTCGCAATGCAGGTACAGCCGTGAACTGACAGACTTGTGGCAATCGGGGCATAAACGTTTCTTCTTCTTGTCACGTCTTTTCAAGATGTCGTATGCGCATCTGCCAAATGTATGTTGCACGAGAAAATAAGGAGAAATATTCTTTTGAAAGACTTGGCAATTAGAATTTTACTCAACATTATTATTGTACTTGATTCCAACGTTATACTTGATTCTTGCTTTAGCTCATCTGTTTCTTAACAGAAAAGTAGTCTTGAAGTTTTTCCGCGTGTCTTACCGAGCGTGTAATATGTGAGAGCAAGGTAATGCTTCCAGGGAATCAGCTTCCAGACCGAAAGGTTCATTGCAGCTTCCGCATCGTAACTCCAAATCTTCCTCCATCGCAATCGCCAATCTCTCATAATGTCCCTTTTGCTCCTCGTCTCCCAGAGACCCGTAAATTTTCGATAATCTGGACCTTACTGTTCGCACCAGAAGCTGTAAGCAATCAGATTCTCATAATTTTAGTTTGAACTTTTCTCGCAGAGAATCATGTGGTTTTGTAAATTATATCAAGTGATATTATAGTGACATTTTTTTCAGTGGCATTAGAATGTTATTAGAGATACCTCTGTCTCTTTTCTTTTCTCCTTTTCAGCAAGAATTTTATTCAGCAAGAATTTCATTAATGTTCTTCGGTTAATAACCCTTGGTTCATTGTATGCAGAAAAGATACGATACGGTAATAAAGTTATAAATATCCTACCGTTTTAATTCGCGGACTAACAATAATCTTTATTGAGCTCTGTTGGGCAGCACCGACGAAGCTGCACATTTTACGTTATTGGTTGCGTGTGCGCGTATATACAGCGTCAAAATGGAGAAGCGGCTCCATTGATTCGTAGACACAAATAGCGGGAGGATTCGGTGCGCGTGGCGTGTGAGTGTGGTAATATATGCATGGAATACTTGTGCGACGTACCAGCGGCGTTGTAGTGTCGATAGCTCTCTCGGCATTTCATTGGAACTCACGATAGTCTTTAGATGTGTGTGGATAAACAATGCATGCAACGCATCTTTAGCCTCGGACGAAACTTTTTCTATTATTCTGTGATGCTTTTGTATTTAAAATTTATCAATTATAAATTCCATTGTAAATAATCTACAATCTCAGCGGTAAATATTTACAATCTTATCTCTAAATAATATAATCTATAATTTATTTTAATGTTAGAATTACCTTCAATTGTAATGTCACAAAATTTGTAAGATAAAGGATATGAAATTTTGTTTATTTGAGTAAAATCTCGAGGCAAGAGTTAACTAGGTATATCTCACGTTATATCTAAACTAATTTCTGAAATCAATAGAATTAACTTTCCCTTCATTACATTCGATTCGTTGCAAATTAGCGAAATTTCACTGCATTTGTTTTGAGCTGCATTGATACTCAAAGACTAAAGAAAAGGAGAAAAACTCCGAAGTTTTCACGTCTGGTAGAAGGAAGGAAATTGATTTCACAGTATATCGCCAATGCTCTCTGGCTCTCTCTCTCCCTCTCTGTTTCTGTGAAAATGGAATGAACGACATGCATCACAATCCGTGATCTGTATTGGCAGTTTACCTTGGCGCCAACCGACCCCGCCACTTCCAGGAGCCTAGTATTGAACTCGAGGGGTCTGCAATTGCATATCTTGTGCTGGAGCCTGAGAGCTTCCAGGCATCTCGCCGCGCCGTCCATCGCTTCCATCTGGCATAGTCGATCGCCAGTCGCGGCCGCCGAGCCCATCGCGCTCTCATACTGTCGGAACGCTTTCTGCAAAACGTCCATCTTTATCTCACCGATGTTATCGCTCTGACAAGCTGGCCGGCGTACGCGATGCGTGAACTAAAGGCTAATTATATATGCATCGCGATCGCCAACTAAAAGACAGATTAAATTTAACAGGCAGCTTCTATCGCTCAAAAGCGCAATCATATCCGACATTCGAGCAAGCAGCAAATGAGACAAAAATCGCTATCAGTATTCGTAATGATATATATTATTTTACTATATGGGTAAATATTTTATGACTTTATTTGTTGGAATATAGAGAGAGGTTTAATATATGATTTAATATGTCATAATAACGTAGTAATTTAATAAATTACATGACATTTGATAAATAACATGACAATTTGATAAATTACTAAAGTGATCAGATATTGTCCAGTTTTTTGGGATCTGTTTGTAATTTTAGCTAAAGTTTATAATCAAACACATTGCATTGAATGCATATAATCTCAGAATTACAGGTTGTTTCTCTGGGTTATAATTTCCATGTATTTCTGTTGTTAGGTACTATTGTTATATAATAATATTAATCATTGTATAACATAAACCAGTTTACATTGAATCTGGTAAATGTAAGTTATAAATTAAATTTACCTAGTTAATTTATACCAATTTGTCTAAATAGAAGTACACATGTAAATATAAATAACGAACGCGTAAAATATAAAAAATATGATAACTTTTTATATTCCTTTTATGGAAACGTTTTATAGAATCTGCAATTTAATAATCATACAAATATCACGCTTTCGATATTCTATCTTGCTTTAACATGGATGTTTCATCAAATTTTTGTCATTTACTCTTCAACAACACTCAAAGGGTTTTACAGCAACAAAAGCAAAACGAAAGCGGTATGCGTTGCAAGCGTGATACAATCGCTTTTGTAACATGCGTGACATGCAAAGGAACGCTTCAGTTATGGCGTTTTTTTTTTATCACCGATGACAGTACCGTAACAATGTTGGAACGAACAATGAGGCTGTGAATGGTTCTGATAGCATCGTAGCACTTGACGTGAATGCTGATAAAAAATCTATCTGTAGAAACGTTTTTGATGCAATATGCAAATAAATATATTGACGTTATTTCCTATTGTGCGATAACAGCCTTTACATATGAATGTTTGAAAAAGGAAAGATCTTTATCCTCAAATGTCATTTATTATTGCGCTTTTCGAGTAAACTTTATGCATGAGAATCGCGTAAAACATCTATTTGTAATTAATATGAGTAAAAGAGAATGAGGTAAGAAAATTACCCGCGATATTATTGTTAGAAGATTCAATGTGAAAAGCTAAGAGAAAGGGCACACCGATAACTTAGTGTGAATTACTCACATTTATATCCGACTTTTTTCTATAAATGTCTCCCATAATACGGATGCTTCGAGCGTAACTGGCTTGGTCGCCAGAAACTAGTGACAGTCGCGTTGCCTCCTGTGCATAATGCATAAACGAAATTGATATCATCGCTAAATAATATTATTATGGTCTCGATTAATCAATACAATCTTCTCTATAAAACATTCTCGATAAATTACGCGACGCTTCTTGCACGGAATTTTTCCATCGAAAATGTTTATGTCTTTGACATGAATATATCGCGTGACGGAGGAAAAAGAATTGTGAGATTGAAAATTAAAGTTGGTGGGAAAAATTCGCGATATCGTTTTGATTTTAAACCGTTTAACGGTCATCCAATTTTACGCTGATTTCTATCTTTGACGTAAGTTTCTTTTCTCTCTTTTTCTCTTTCCTGAGAAATTTCAAGTTGAAACTTTACCGAGCAGTAATCATGAGCGTCGCCTAGCTCGCCCTTTTTCCTAAGTGCCGCGGCCATTTGTAATAACGCCGCTCTGTGATGACGCGAATTCAGATCTCCCAGCTGTAAACTTCTGGAAAGATCGTAAGCTCTTGCCGCGTATCTCGCGCTCTTGTCCGCGTCTTGTAATCTGCAGAAGAGTTCCGACAAACCGACGTACACCTGGAAAAGAAATCCCACGTAATCAGAGTAGGTCACTATCATGGGCGAACGTACTAAGAGATTATCAATGAAGGAAAACTTCTACATGAGCCTTAGCTCGAGTATATGTCTTATATGAAAGAAAGAAAAGAAAATATTACCAAAACATCTTTTGATTGCGACCTAATCTTCTTCCTTCATTAGATTAGATGTCGATGTTATAAAAATAAAATTTCCGAAACAAGGAATAAAAATACTTCATCGCAAATTCATTACATTACGAAATAAAGTTTTTTTTTTTTGAGTATTAATCATCGCAGAGAAAACTGATTTGCTCGAGTATTCAGATAGCGTCAAGTGCACGACGCAAGTGGGTTAAAGATGCAGGTAATCGACTAATCGAGAAATGAAATAAAGATTAGGCGATACGAAAAATGAGATCAGCTTATCTCGCAAGTCACAACTGCTGCTTTTCTAATCGTTCCTGCGCCGTCCATTAATTAACAAACATCGTAACAACAATGCGCGCTTACATACTCGTGCGAAAGAGGAAACTAGCAAACAATGGGACCTAATTACCTGCAGTTCTAAGGAGGGATCTTGAATGGAGTGGGCGATTTTGTGGGCTCTTTGAAACGCTTCCAAGGCTTTACAGAATCCTGCTAGCTCTAAGTGGACTCTGCCTACGGTTAAGTGAACTAATCCAGCAGTCGCGCACTGATCGCACTCGTTATACAAGCTGCGAGAATGCAAAATTATAGATATTAGCATACATACATGTAAATAGTCAGTAAAAATCATTGCTTAGACAATTGACGTCATATTCGCCTATTGATTACGAACGGTCTCGATTATCTCTCTCCTCAAATTTAGAATTATCACCACTAAGATCATAATCAGACGTACATTAGATACATTTCGATTTATATCGACGCTCTATCAACAACTATTAACTGTATTACAATAGAGAAATACAGATATACCGCGTACGGTATGCATCTATTTTAGATTTCTCGAAAGTTGACATTACATTATTTACATAGGTCGTATAACGAATGAAAGAGGCTCAAACCTGTGCCGAGCGTAATCTAACGCTCTATCCAGGGCGCCTAATCTCTCATGAGCCCTGGCCAAGTTCAAATACGCTTCTGCCCGCATGTTTGGCGAATCCAACTCCTCCGAAATGCATAATTGCTTATTACCAAATTCAATGCTGTCTCTAAAAGGAGAAAAATTGCACGATGGAAGAATCGTAGTATTAAAATATTGGAAAGGGCAACACTTTCGTAAGGAGGAAAGAAGAGTAAAACAGTCATAAAACTGAAAAACTCAACTTTAATATTTAAATGGAATGTTGGACATTCTTAATATATTAATTTTTAATAATAAGATATATCGTAATATACTTATATAATACCTTTCATATGAAAACTAATATCCGGTTTGATTTGTTTACTCCCTCTCTCCAGATTATTTTTAATAATATGGATAACCATAGACGTATTCACGTATATAATAAACTAAGCATTCCCATTGGAAAGCTTCCTACAAGATCTGAAGAACAGAAGATATGCTTGCAGGAAGCTTGCAGAGACGATTTCCTTTTCTAATAGATTCTAACCTAAATGTTAGAAAAGGAAATCGTCTCTGCAAGCCACTGATCTCTATACAACATTGGATGGCGACGATGGCGTGTTCAAAGGAATTTTTGTGCTGTTATATATAGCGTACTGCAAGCATCGTCTGTCCTTCAGATCTTGCCGGAAGATCTCCAATGGGAATGCTCAGTTTATTATATACGTCTATGCGGATTTTTCACTTTGTGTATGTGAAAATAGCGCAAGCAAAGGTGACAATAGAACTGGAAAAAACATTACGACTTATATACTACTATGATCTACCTGTATTTGCCCCAATCCATGTACGCCTGATACAAGTAACCGAGAAGAGCAAACTTATCTTCGCGGTGTCTGATGCTCTTCAAGGCGCCCCTCCATTTTCTAACCGCGGCTTGTTGTTTATGAGCCCGGTACAATTTCAATCCTTGCTCCACCTGAGTCACAAAATAATGGAATTTCAGCACTTCACGTGTCCTATTTGCGGCCCGTGCTGATTTATTTATCGCGAAATCCCTCCACAAAGGGCGTTATAAAGAACGAGCTCGGACATCCGAGCTCCGAGCGCGGGAGAGAAAATAAAATTTTATTAATCATTCATCGCCTTTTTAAATCACTCATCTATGAAATTCACATCGCGTGATTTAACACCTTATCTCGATAAATCCTTGAATTTCTGCCGATCGCACACGTCCTTGTACCTGGACTGTTTATCGAATATCCTAGCACATTTCCAGTTTCCTCATATCAACTATAGTCAGACCCGCACGCCCAATGAGACCTTGAGATCGATGCTCATGAAATTGACATTGAGTTAATAACGGCCCTCTTAAGCGGAGATGCAATGTTCAAGAGCGTATAAGCAAGTCAAAGAGGAAATTGCACACACTATTAATACAGGCAATATTAATAGACAATAATTATAAAACAATTATTATAAAGCTCGTTGTTTATGACTTACAACGTACAATGTAATTTTATGAAGCACGACACTAGTTGTATATAATTCTCTCTATATATAATTCGTATATAATATTTCTCTCTCTCTCTCTCTCCGGACGAAATATAAAAAGATTTACATTTTCTCTTTACAAAAGAAGCGTTGTACAGCGCATGTAAAAATAAGCGTAGCTTAATTAAAAGAACTAATTGAGATAAAAAGATTTATTATTGATAAAAAAATATTTACATACCTTATTTTTTTACTTAGTTGTTACCGTTTTTTTTTCCAAGCATTTTTTATATTGAGGCATAAACTTTTTTATGCCCTCTGCATAGAAATTCGCCGCCTGGGAGTTCAGCGTCGCTACTTTCAACTACTTCTATCTCTCCTCGCGATCCGTTGAAACTTAAGTTACTTTTTCAGCTGGAAGAAAATGTGAAAATCACTTGGTGCGGTATATATACAGAAGATGCTCGAAAATTCTTCATTTAAATTGCCAAATTTTTTGCACAACGCGAGTTACAGTGCTTTCACGTATATTATCGTGGAAGAGAACAATTCCTGATGTCATTTTCTTTCATTTCAAGAAGTGAGGCTTGGTTCTCAACGATTCGAGGAGAGCGAGGAGAAAGCAGCGATGTTGAACTTGTTGAACTCCCAGACGGTGGATTCTACACAAAGGCATAAAAAACCTGCGCTAATATAAAAAGCGTTTAGAAAAAAACAGTAGATGTGTAGATACTGTAGATATATTCTTTTTATCAATAAAATCTTTTTATTTAATTTGATTTTTTAATGACTGACCAACTTTTACTTTTGAAAAATGACTTATATAATAAATGAAATGGTACCCCGTAAACTTCCTATATGTTTTTCTTAATTTTTTGAAAAATTTTTTAGAAAAATTGTTTTTTAATCACTATTTAATTTTATTGCTTAATTACTACAGTATTATGTAAAAATAAATTAATCCGTTAACGTTAAAAGCGAAAATATATTGTACATGTAACTATAGGACAGAGAGTAATATAGCATTGCATTTTAAATTAAGTTTACTCAATGTGCCTAGTGAATAAACTCATGTTTCGGTAACACCGTTCAATTATACGTCTTGTAAAACGGGGTTCAGGTAATAGAGCTTCCCTATCCAGGAAGAAGAAGTCACGATAAGTGTTATGGTCTTTATCACGCAGCAATAGCTTTCACGTAGATAATACGAGCAAAGGTAGAAGGCCGTATCGATTTAACCATGAACTTTGTCCCTGGCAGATTAAACCCTACGATAAAATATAAATAGCTTCTCGTAAGGCACATAAAAATGTATCTCGTGCGTGTGCACGACCGAGGGATGTAATTCCTGTTCATTAAAATTATACATATATGTATGTAAGGAGCAAAGGTTTAGTGATACGCGAACCTGTTTATTTGCCATAATTTCTACAATCTTGCGAAACCTTGAGAAATGTGATCTAAGGAACAAAGTAGTAATAGTACTAATTATAAGCAGCGGTATTAGTGGCAGTATTCAGAAAAATCAAATAGATTGCATGCAAGGTTGCATGAATAAATCTTAATGCTTATAATCATTAACACAATACAACAAAGAAATAGAATTTATCTTTAAACAATTATCTTTGAGACAATTTCTTTTCTTTCTGTTTCTCTCTCTTTCTTTCTCTACGTTAAAATATTAATAATTCATTAAAGTTGTATATAGTGATCAAGTTTATTAAAATTGTAGCATGTGTAACAAAACGTTAAATTTTTGCAGTTACTTTGCATAGAAAATAAAAAAAGGGAAACCATGAATTTTGATGATAATTTTTTAATGATAAATGTGACTTAACAATATGAATTTTATACTTTTCCATAATCTTACAATTCGATTGAGTTATCGGGTAGCTTTGATGAAAACGTAAACGCAAATTACGCCTGTTACTACATGAAGAAGGCATCATGAATAAGCTGTCAGACGCGGGACACGAAATCATAAGTTTCTCTGGGTGAAACGCATCAAGAACGGTAAACACAGTACGACCGGTACTTCGGTTTTAGTGGTTACGAAAGGATAGCGTGACCGCAGCTACGGCATGCACATCGTGAACTTGACAGTGACCGATAAAGCATACTCGTCCGCGAAATATGCTTCGTTATGTAGCCGTCATGCCCCGTCGTTTGCTTGAGAGGGTCCTCGGATACTGTTACAGATACCCGTTTGACATATTATACTCCCCAATCGCTTTGACACATTAGACGAGTTCAGTGGTTAATGGTCAAGTAATAGTTTAAAGAATCAATTATAATTGAATTAATTTGTAAGATCATTAATAATTCGGTAAGTGTTATCGTGGCGTGTAGCCAATTCCGCTTCTAAGCGCGTTTGTCTAAAATTATAATCGCCCCTCGCGTTTCAAAATAAAACACTTGGCACACATTTCGAAGTAAGAGCTTTATTAATAAATTGATACTTGAAATGAAACGTGCATTAAAACGTGACAAATAATGGCGACATTATATCCAGATGTGATAATTATATCTAACGCATCTCTGTTACTTGTTCACGTTTGTAGTTTGCAATTGTAATAAAATCCGATAAATATTACTTTGGTTAATAGGATGTTTATGTTTATTAAATTTTTATATATTTATCTTTATAACTTTTTATATATTTATCAAATGATTGGTTAACACGTTTCGTGCCCGACTAATTTATGTAATTTATCCTTTACACCGCGTGGATCACCGATGACTCAGTATGTGTTTATTATAGTTAAAAAAATTGTGTTTTATAATAATTACAAAACTAAAAAAATTATTATAAAAAAATCTTATGTACAAAATGCAATGCAAAACAAAAATATTTTTATTAAACACTTATTTAATATTAATATTTAATATGAAAGTACTTATTAATAATAAAAAAGCCAAAATCAAATGGTCTGAACGGAATGTCCAGTGCGGATCATCGGTGATCCACGTGACATGAAACGTGTTAATATATTATTAATTTAATGTATTTAACTTAAAAGTTTAAAATACATCATTTTTTACTATTTATTGAAATTTATCATCGAATATAATTTTGTAGTAGTAAGACTTAATGTATTTAAGATCATTTGTCTACTAAATCTAACGTTCATTTCCACTTGTCCCATGAGAATTAAGAAGAATAGATACATTATGTGAGATACTTACCCTCCTTCGTGCTAATTGTTGATCGAGTCGTTTTCTGCAGCTTATAAGACATTCCCATATACCAGCGCCCGACCTGCCATTTTGGTAATGACCATTATTACCGTTGCCATTTTGATGCCGGTAATCCTCTTCGGTGAACTCGCAGACGTCGAGTGGGTGTCTCGATCCATCAGGGCTACCCAGCAGCGCGGTCGCAGAGAGTTGATGACTCGCCGATCCGCTGTAAATTTTCCAAACGTTCAATGATATATACCATGAAATGGATATTGTATGGTGCAAATATTAACTCTTAAGATAAATGATACAAATATCGATTACTTTATACTTTAATATATCACTTATTGTCCGTTATAAATTTAATATTCCGTTGTTTTTCAAACCATCCAAATATTTGCTATAAAATTCTCAAAAGTATCATTTGTTTGACAAATGTATCGTGAAATTATTAAAAAGTATTATTATCAAGTATCACTTTATATTATCGGAAAATCTGCTTAGGCCATGATCACTATCGCTGACTGTTTAAAGATAGCAAAGGTCGACTCAAAAGAGAGCAGCCGTGGAATTCCATACTCTCCGTAAAATCCGATGAAAGGAATTTAAAGAAGACGTAACCGAGCGCTCTGTGATATTTTCACAACATCGATCGTTTAAGTTCTGTAGGAATTCTGAAATTGTTTTCTCGCGCTTGGGTGATTTTTACTTGCGATATAATAAAGTAGAACTGTGTTCTCTTCTCGACAATTGCGTAAATCGACGACACATATAAAATTTATACACAGTAAATTAGTATGTACAAAAATATTTCATAAGAATAAATTACAAGAACATTTAAATACATGTTATCACGATAGGAAGAAACTATAACGTATTCTAATTTGATACGCCTACAATTATTTCTTTTTAGGATCATGTATCTCTTAGAAATTTCTTGCAAAAATATTCTCTCTACTCGTATGTACATTGTATACGTATACCTATACTCATACATAACCATATTATATATAGAGACGTGTTATTACATTATTAATTATTATAGTTTACTTGCAATAAAAAATTTAAATGTTAACGCTCAATTAAGAAATAATACGATTTACGTCGTACGTTACGATAATATGTACGAACATTACCATTAAAATTTTCTATTAATTTTCTATTTATACGTTACAATTAGCGATTCGTAAAATGTTTGAAAATATAATTTGAACCATCATTTTTTGGATGTAAAGTTTCTCTCCACTTTAGTCAATATCGTGCGAGTGCGTGTCAAATGTCTGCGTTAGATGATGGATGTGGGCAACTGACCTCCTATAGGTTACATGCGCAGACTCTTAATTTATTTCTAGGACGAACGGAAGGAGCAAGCAGAGATAAACCGCTTTTGGCTGTCGTCCCAGAGGTTCAGTTTGCAAACTGCGCGTTAGGGAAGTTACAAGGTACACAGGGTATCCCATATGTAGCTACTGCATTGCTTTTCATTTATGAATTTCTGGATCAATTCTCAGTCGCACAAACGAATTTCTCTCTCTCTCTCTCTCTCTCTCTCTGGAAATTTCATTTTATTCTGCAACTCAGTTTTTAAAGCAAGCTCTATTATATTTCGGGCATTAATTGTCTTAATATATCTAAAATGTTGAATCAATGCACGTTACAATTCGGATAAAATTAAATAAAAGGTACGGTACGTATAATTACCATCTCTGCGCAATTGAGTTTTTCAAAAGGCCAATCACGTTTAATTGCTTTACAACTCCATCAGAGACTACCATCTTTTTATCTTTTCGTGAAAAGAAGAAAAACGACTCCATATTGATCGAACCGTCTCTAGGTGAAAGGTAGCGAGATATGTCTGGGACACCCTGTGTAAAATCACGGTTCTTACCTATTCTACCGCAATGCGACCATTGCACATTTGCTCTATATCCCACAAAACTTAAATTTATTTGTATCCTTTTTCTTTCAATTCTGTGTCGAGGCACAGCGAAACTTTTCACTAGAAAATATACTCGCCCTAAATTACAGTCATCAACTACATTTTCTTCTTTCGCTTCTTTTATGTATTAGGATAACAAATGATATTTTTTACGTTTTTTAGTTTCATGTTGTACATATTTACGTATATTTGAACGTTAATGGAAATATTAATCAACACACTATTGTTTCCTCCCGGATATCTCATTCACAGTCTCCTATATCTAAAGGGTTTTTATAAGTAACTATTTCTAACCTTATTTCGTATTGATAATTTATTTATTAAGTGTATGAAAGTAGATCTCGTGTTTTTTTTCATATTTTTTTTAAAGTATCATTGATTTTTATAATTGTCAACACTTTCCCCAAAAGAAGATTACTTTTTTTTGCAACGAGAATAACAACTTTTTAAATTAAAACAAATATTATGGTACATTTAGTGCATTAAGGAAATCGCTAAATAACGACTATATAATAGTATATATTATCGGAAAATATTGCTAAGGAGTATTAATTAGTAATCATGTGACGTGAAAACTAATTAAAGCAAAAGAGAACTATCTTGTGTCTAACGCTCGATAGCACAACCCCGTGAAAATCACGCCTCCCGTCGCAAATTACTTTCCACTCCTGATAAAGTTCTTCCCAAAACAGTCGCGTGCCTGTGCGCGCGCGCGCATACCCGCTCGTTTGTGCCCTCGGTGTGTTGTATGTGTGTATACAAGCCCGTATCGTGTAAAGCGAAGAGTATACGCCACTCTATCGCTTTCCCACTACGTTCGCTAGGTGGGCGAGGCACCTGCGACCTCTTTTGCTGACCCATTTACTCGCGAGCTACGAGATACGGTACGGCGTTGCGATTCTAAGTGGAAAATCGAACCATCCCCCGGTTCTTCCACGCGTCGAGGTCGATCAACGAAATACAAGGCACCTGCCTCTGCCCCTGTCGTCCCCCATCGCCTTCCACTTCCCTTAAGCATCCTGTCCGTACTTGATCTCGCAATGACTTTATGCGAAACTCGTTTGAAGTCAACGACACTTTTTTAAATAGCGTGAAAAATGTTTGCATAATTAACGTATCCGATTATAATCATAGGATTTCTGATTCACAATAGTTCTATTTCTGTATCATAAAATTTATTCTTGCAACGCGTTCTGCTTGTCACAAAGGTTATCCAAATAAAATCCGAAAAAGTATTTAATAGGGTAAATTAAGATTTTACGATATTGCTTTTTCAATACAATAGCTATTAGCAACGATTTTTTTTTACGTAATTTCCCATTTGCTCTTTTAGTGATTTCTCTAAATATCAAATATGATTTTTTATTATTATACAAGAAAGCATTTTTCATAATTACTCTTTTATTATATTAATTAGCAAAATGAAGAGCGACCTATTTCGTTGGACCTTAATAGATCATTTCTGCTTTACTGAAACTTGTTTTTATACATTTTTGCATCGATTTATAATGTTACAAAGCACAGTATTTTATATTAAGTTAAGGACGTTTTAAAAGGCTACTGAAACACACTCTAGTTACAATAAATATATGCTGTTTTTTGTTACATTTGCTTATCTAATATATGTTAAAAAAAATGTAATTACATGTTATAATTTCAGTATTATATAAAAGATTATTTTTTATACTATAATAATTTTTTTGTTAAAGCAAACGAAAATGATTTAAAAGATTTAAAAGAATCTGGGTAGCTAATAAGATCACTCGGATCAAGATATAGTAATGTTAGTATAAATAACGATGAATGTAAAGTCGAGCAGAGAGAATAAGTTAATGTTGAAAATTATCTTGACAACTCATAGATTGGTTGTTACAATCTGGAAAAAAGGGTGAAAAGTTCAAGGAATTATAATCATATGTAATCCTGACAGGTCTTAACATTTTCCTATTTTTCTAATCATTGTTTTAGATTTATAAACGTGAGAAACGCGTATTTTTATATTCTTTTTTCTTTCAGAAAGATGTAGTAACCGTTTATTTCATATTTCAAGCAAGCATGTATATTTGCTGTATGATTTTTAAACGTATATGTGTACAAACGGATTCCAATATATATTTTACTTTTTTTTCTTTTAATAAAAGAATTGATGATTACTTTGATATGCTATATGTAGTAAATAATTCTTGTAGTAAAAATAGAAATTATAATAAAATATTTAGATAGAATATGTTTTTAATGTTTCTCATAATAATTAATTATTAATAAATAATTACATATGAATGACAAATCCAGATGTTGAATAGAATGCCACAAAACGATAATGTAATATACATATGTATATAGAATGAAGCATATAATTTGCTTTCAATAACTTACAAATTATGCTTTGAAAACTTGTTACCTACAAAAGTTGCATGATTTTAAGAGGGTTATTACATAGTATATACCTCTTTTTATAAGTAAAAGGAATGCAGAGATTTAAAAAAAGTTAATTTTGTTTCTTAAATAGAATATTATATTTTTCATGTTGCAATTAGAAAGTACGTTCAATTCTGAGTAAAAGTGTATTACCATTTATTGACTGAACCTAATAAATAACGAGATAATCAAAATATATTTATGTATATCAACATAAGTAATCTCAGCTTATTATTATTATTATTATTACAATTGTCCATTCCTTCTTAAAGTAAATGCTCGAACAATTGTCCATTAACATTAATACGACGATATGAAAGTGAAAATTATATATAAATTTCTTATTATTACGTACGCTTTTGCAATAATATTATTTTCTAACGAATAATCAATTTTTAATAATCAAAATGTACTGTATTAGATCATATGTAGCTATTCTCGTATTTTGAAATTCGTAATTGGAATTTGCTAATTTATTTCGTGCTGTAAGCAACAATACTTGCCCGAGGTAATCCCTGGACGAGATAGACTCCCATGACATGGCTGTATGTCTTTCTTAGTGCGGCTCCTTCTCTTTGTCCCGCGGTGCAGCTGTTTCTTCTCTCTTTCTCTTCTTCTTGGCGCTCTAATCTCATCTCTCGCCGCCAGCATTATCATGTCCGCGCATCCGCGTGAGATAGAGCATATCACTTCCTTGATTTGCGAAATGCACAACGCGTGATCACGCACGATGTAACGTGCGTCGACTTGAGACCCTAATCGTCAGCATTCAATCGACCCCGAAGACAGATACTCGCTGTATGTAACAATTACTATCGAATCTTATCTATCGCCCGACGAGCTCGAGGATTGAGCGAACAACGATCGAGATTTCGCGCGACTCGAAACACACGAGGGCTGCGCGTCCGTTTACATCGATCATCTTACAAATTTATTCGGCGTTTCTCATGTTTAATAGCGCCGAAATATTCGTATCGGTAGCGAGCAACGGAATTAAGCGCCCGTCGAAAAATCTCTCGAGTTCGATCGAGAACTTGACTTCAATAACTTATGCGGTGGATCGTGTAAGGGTATCTTGCTCCGAGAATGCGAAGTGACAATAATCGAGGGTCGATGGTCAGAAGATTTTAAGTTCTAGGACTTTCAGTTGGACGAGATTCGCAATAGTGGTACTCCCTCAATGATTTCTTGCCGAGGGATACGCTCGAAGGAAGTGAGGCTGAGCCGACAGTCGTTGAGGTAGATCGAGGATCGTTTGAGTTGGTTTCCTCACTCAGGGGATTTCTTTTGGACAGACTCGATGCGCTTACTTGCTAACGTATATAGGGATGCACATTTCGATCGAGAAAAATAATTTGCACGCCTGCGTGTCTTTGTACTTATATGCCTAATTGAGCACCGTGGACTCGCGCGAGTACTTGCGCGCATTGACGAAGAATAGAGAGTCCCGTAAGTTCCTCTCTCTCCTTTTTTTTTCTTTCCGTTAACGTAATTGGCAAATGTTTCGTGGCAGTTTCTTCGATCGGCTGATCGATAAGGATTGTTTCAGGTATTCGACTTTCGTTACCACATGTAACGCATACGACCGCTCGAGTCTCACGGTACAAGTATTTAAGTATCTCCTTCCTCTCGCTCTTCCTCCGTGTCCTCGTAGAACGCGTAACTGCCTCGTAGGAGCGAGTAACTTTTCTTCGTTTTTTCCCCGCTCGCGCTTATCTTTTCGGTTGTACGATTTTTAATTTTCTCTAGGAGTTATTCTCTCTCTCGCGAGTATTATTTTTTTCCGTGCGGTCGAATTATCGATATTTGATTATCGAGAATCGCGTAACGTGATATACTATGTAATTTGTCAACGTCGTTATATTTAGATCTCTATGAAAAGGTTTAACACACGTATAATATATTTATCTACGATGTATTTAAATAAATTTTTAACATGTATGTGTATACATGTATCTAATATAGATTCGTGCGGTGTTCCGCGTTTGTGTGCGTGTCTGTGTGTACCCGTATATACATGCGTGTATACGCACTTGTTTTTTTTATCGAACGCATTAATGTTTCACTGTACTAAGTACAGTAATCGGTCGCCCCAAAATTATTCCGGCGTGTCGGACGGTGCTGAACGTGCGTTTAGCCTTAAATGCGCTTAAATGCGCTCTTCTCGCTGCTTCGAGATTAACGACAGGGATGGAAAGACTCCACACGATTGCTATATATCACTCACATTTAGTAATACGTCTACGTAAATCCGGGGCGTAGTAGTGACGATTAGTCGATGGGGAGAAGCCCCGGAACGATCGTTTTTCTTCCTTTCAAATCTTCTTCTCCTACTTTACAAAACTTTCCGACTCTCTCAGTTTTGACGCGTGTTCAGCACCGAGAAGGTTAAGGGACGCGCTGTCCCCGAAACTATGATCGCGTCGGCCCGCGGTGTCCCAGTTACCGTCGATGACCCCCGGCGCGCTTTTTCTCCCCCTCCGAAGCCACCCCTCTACCGTGGAGCGCTCTAACTTCGCGAGAGCTCGCGCAAGTGGGATACGCGGATACCCGTTCGCGAAATTCCGGGCGGATCCATCGAGCGTTCTCCTAATTCCATTAACTATCGCCGTTTCTTCTTTTTCGTTTCGGCGATTATCTCGAGAGATTTAACGCCACGTGTGTGCGAAGATCTCTTCGTCGCTACGTATCTTTCTATATATCTTTTACAACGAAGTATTCGCGCAGCAGCAGCAACAGCAGCAGCAGCAGGGTGCGCGTGTCGTTTAGCCCTTGGAATCCTGTCGCGCGTCTCTCCCTCCCCGCGTTGTTCTCGAGGATACGCGCGTATCCGTCGCACGGGGATATAGCCGGAGTTTTTCGCGTGCGAGAGGGCGATTTAGATTGCGATTTTTAGATCGGGGACGACAAAAGTCCCCTCCGAGGTGGCCGCGGCGACACGTCCGACGACAGGCAGTCAACGTTCGTATTCGGCGCCCATCGCGTGCCGAGCGCTCGCGTACGTTCGTGTGCCAAGCAGCGGCGCGTAGTGACAATGGCAACGCGGCCGTTCTCGCTCGCTGACGATGAGACAGTAGCCGTGGTGGGCGCCCCGAGGCGTCTCCTCATGCCGTCGCCGATTGATCCCCCGTCCGTCTCGGTTTCAGGCCGCCGCGTTCCGGCCTTGTCCCCCTTCCGTCCTGTGCCACCGTCGTCCCCGTTCCCCTCGTTCGCCGTTCCCGGCACCACCGCTGCGCTCGGTCTTCGGCCGCCGCTCCGCCGCGCGCGCGGAAAACCGCCCCGCGGCCGCTCGTTATCGGCAACGAGGACAGCCGAGGCCGCGGAAGGTTACGGGCGCGCGATGCGGATCGAGAGAGGAGCCCCGCTGCGCGCTCGCACACCCTCCTTCCTTCCACCCCTCGGTCCCTTTCTCTCTCTCTCTTTCTCTCTCTCCCTCGCTGGCGCGCGTATGGGGTTGGTCCTCTCGCGGAAGTACGCCGCGCGGCACCCGCGAAAATCTACCGCCGGTGGCCGGAGCAGAACTGTCGCGCCCGAGCCGCAGCAGCCCGCAACATACGACCCAACCGATCCTACCCCCTACAAACCCCCGCCTCGGGCTTTCTCTCTCCTCACCCGTGTACCACCCCTGTTCCGCCGCCGTTCTCCACCCTTCACTCTACCTCCGTCTCACTCTTTCCCTCCCTCGCGCTCGCTCCCTCTTTCTTTTTCTCTCTCTCTCCCTCTCCCTCTATATCCCGTTCCTCTCTCGGCGCCGCGCTGCTGCGCGTCCCGCAACCTTCGCCTCCATTCTTCTCTCCCGCGTTTCCAACCCTATTCCTCCCTCGTTTTCTCATCCCCCGCCGCGTCCTCTTGTCCTCTATCGCAGGCTCCTCCGGTCTCTATCGCGAGCAAACCGTCCTCCGACGAAAGTTTCTCCCCCCTCTTCTTCCTTTTCCTTTCGCTCCCGCTCTCTCACCCTGTTTCGCCCATCAGCTTCGCTCGACTCTTGATCTCTGTCCGTCTTTCCATCGTTATCCCTGTGCGCCTTCAACCTTACGTCAGACGTTGTGGATAGCCAAGTTTCATCTCGTTACCGAAACTTAGAGCGGTCACAGCAAACTCTTTAAACGTATCGACGTGTCGACACGCGTGTTCACTATTGGCTAAACACAATTATAGTCTACGGCCGATGAATACGATCTTTCTGGACCGGTTGTCTGCTAACGTTTTCGATTATAATAATAAAAATAAATATCATGTATTTTAAAGTAGAGAATGCTATATTTTTAGCTCATTACATTTTAAGTATAAATTTCTGTGGGGTTTGAGTAAATTAGTTGACCTTAAAATATTTGCTAATTAATTTTTTAGATTAAAATTCCCTCAAGGAAAAATTCTTGAAATTAATTGAAGAGAACAATCTTAGGATGCTTAATTTATTGTAAGCCTTTAATTAAAAATTTACACTGTGATTTAGTTACGTGTTTATCTTTTGGTATCTATAGTTTAAAGAAGTACACATGCATTTTAAAATATCGTGTTTTATTTTAATAGAAGAGTAAAGTAGATGAAGACCCGCATAATATCAATTGTGCATAATCTTCAGTTAATTATAATACAATTTATTAGCTTAATTTGTTCTCTTGCATTGTAATGATAGAACTTATTGTTAGTAAAACTGATTTTATTATTCCAGCTTGTTATTTAACACGCTTTTTTCATATCCTACACATATTAGTTTTATAATTAAGAATAAAGGATATTTGGCTTTTATTCTTTCAAAAAAGTGCTATTCATAGTCATATAAAAGAAAGTTTTTTGAGATCGATGTTTTAGATTAAAACAAATCAAGTCAAACAAATTTATGATTTAATTTATGATTAATTTTAAGTTTTATTCGCTTGATTTTTGCGCTGGAAAAATGTCTTTGCTGCTGTATTTTTGCTCCCTCTACGAGTTCTATAAATATATGTTAATAGAAGGGGATAATATCTGAGTCTTAAGTTCCTCCCTTAGAAGGGAGGCGCGACCTCGTGGCGATACAAATAAAAATCCTAATATGTAAGATCGGCGTGTCAAGCCAGAAAAATCTCTAATCTGTTATTAGACTTCTCGTTGCCCGCCCTTATGCAAACTTTTCCTCGCCGGATGGGACGTCTTCCGTTTTACGAAATATTGTACAGGCGCTGAGGCACGTACGGGTGAGAGAGAGATTTTTTTCTCTGACCCTCAGAGACAATATCCTGGATATCCCCAGTAGGATTAAACGTGCGTTCTGCCCAAGACGTGCGATGCATTTCAGGGGACCGAACGGTGAGGGTACACGCACCCGGCACTCCGCCGATCAGCTGTCGCCCTTTTCTCAGCCGACGGGAACGTTTCTCTCGGTTTTATGGCTCGAAAGTTGTAAAGCCTAATGGAACGCGGACACGTTCGGCAATACCGCTATATCGATGTCGGCATTTAAGTACAGGCGACAATAAAAGCTCTTTCCGACTGCCGGAAAATGATGCAGCCGCCTTATGCAAACGAGACTAACAAGACGGATCGTCGTAGTTTGCCACGATTCGGATAGCTTTTCCGAGAAAGCAATTTTCTCGTTACTCATAAATTATAAAGTTGCTCTGCATGCTCTGTATATGTAAGGATTTCCGATATACCTACATCATCTATGAGTGACCGAGTGACACCAGAAGCGAGGAAACTGCGATGAAATGTATACAAATAAGGAAATATACGTTGAATATCTTGCAGGTTGTATCCGCACGTTATATCTAAATTGATCATAAATAAATAACAAATATAACTAGAAATATTGCACCATTTACACTTTGCATAAATCTAATGCAAAAAGTGGTAAAATTTGTCTACATATATATATGTATATTGATGAGTGAATATTTTAAATATAAAAATTTTAATATAAAAGAGATATTTCAAATGTCTCTCGCGAAATTATGTCGTATTATACTCTACGTTACATTCAATAAGTCAATGGATCTTAATGTAAAACGTTGACTCTGTGAATCAATCATGAGAGGTCTCATCGGGGGAAATAAAGGCGAGAGAAACAAAATTTAGAAACTGAAACTAACTAAAGATAGACGATACAAAATTATGTTGAACTTAAAACTAACAGATTCAATATGTTTCTATTTTAAAAGCGGATAGAAGCGCCTAAACACGTAAAACCCGTGCGACGCGTATGCGTGATGTGATAGATTAAGCTTGTTTGGAATGGAGAGAAGTAGAAGAGAGAGAAAGGAGAAAGAGAGGAATTATCTACGCGTCAATGACGACGTATAGAATCCGAAATCCAAACAAATGGAGCTTCGAGCGAACAAAAGTTTTGTGTTGCTACATGATAAACTATATAACATCCTAATTTTTTTGTTAGAGTATTTTCACTTAAATGAAGCGATTGATTAAAATAAATTGGGAACTTTTAGAACGTAAATCTTTATTTTGTTGACATTTGTCGTATGAATATAAATATAATTAAATTCTTATTTGCCTTGCACAAATATGCTTTTATAAAATATGGATTATTTGTAAAATTGTATTTTTTTTAAATTATATATATTTAATAATGTTAAACATTTTGTAACGTGATATTATTTTAATATTATGTTTTGTAATCGGAATGCTCTGATTTCTGGAATTTATTTTATAATTATAAAAAATAATTCCAAAAAGTATATTATCAACTATTTAATTACATTTTATATTAAGTGATATAACAAATTCTGGATGTAAAAAACTTTGCACGATTATAAATTAAACATTCAAATTATTTATCTATAAAACTGTACGTGTACATACCTCGAGATTAAACGTTAGAATTATTCTGATTAGAAGGAGCACTCTCGCGTAATTATTATAACATTCTGGGTAAATAAAATCTAAATAATATTTAGAATTATTGACAAAATAGATCTCTGCTTATGAATATCGTGAATTGAATTTTAATACTAATTGTAAGTAATTTCGCACTTTTTATTAATATTAAAACTCTTGAAAAATGCAAATTGGATTAACCTAAATCCGAGACATGTTCCTATAATCGTGCAGCTTGAAACGTAGGACATTTTCTATACTCTAATAGTAGAATATAAGTGCACGAACATAAAATTTTGATTATATCTTGATATTCTCAACTGCGCCAAAAAATTAATTTGAAAATAGTTTATTAACAGCATAAAATTCAGATTGCTTGTAGGAAAACTAGCATAGGAGAAAAACTGAGATGAAATCCATCCTACATCCCTGGTTATCGATTAAATGAGAGAGATTCTTTTATATTTACTGTTCGCTGAATATATCGATGACTAATATTATCAATTAATCTACTATAAAAGCGACAGTCAGAATTGTTTCGCTTCTCTTTATCATTTTCCCGAGTCTTTTATTTGTTGTAACATTTTACGATTCGATGTCTCTCGGCTTATTTGATTTCGGTGGGGGATGACAAATCGTTTTTCCCATTCGTCATTCTATTTCGGCCGCTCTATGGATGCCCGTGGTTTGTTATTCGTCGCTCCTGTTAAGAAGAATTATTCTGTGTATAAAGACAACTATTTAATAGTTAATTGCGAGTTAACATCGCAATTATCTTGATCGACGGGGAGAGGGGGAGAGGGGGAGAGGGGAGAGAGAGAGAGAGAGAGAGAGAGAGAGAGAGAGAGAGAGAGAGAGAGCGCTTGCGTGATTATTCCTGATGGTAGTCGGGAGAGATCTGTGCGACGTCGCGTCGACCCGTCGCATCGTCGTAACGTCCTTCGACGTTGAAACCATCCAAGGCATCCAGGCAACACTTCGGCCGATACACGTCGAAGAGAATTCAAGACGGCTGACGAAGTCACATCAGATTACACCGAAACTACGCGCGACGCGCGACACCGCAGCGCGAAAGGACATCGGAGCTTTGGCTGCCGAGGCAGCCTGTTAGTACATACTTTTCATTACGGTCGATTTTCTCAACGGACCTTTCTCCGATGTTTCTCAAGCCGTTGATTCCAGATTTTCAAGAAAATTTGGAATTCTAAGTTAATTGGAAATATTACGGATTTTTTTAATGCGCAGATCGAAATGCAAGAAGTTGGTCTTGCATTAAAATTGTGAAAAGGAATCCTGAGAAAGCAGCCGATTATTTTAAGGTTTCTTAGTAAGAAAAATGAGAGATTGATTGAGCAAGAGAAGTCATTAAATATGTAAAATGTAATCTCCCGATATCGAGCAAAAATTTAGCAAGAACGTTTAAAACAAGAGAATTGTTATACGTTTGGAGAAGTGCTTTGAAAATTTCAGTAGCCCTAATTTTTTCTGTACGGTTGTTTCGAGTGGCATTAGAGAAAAGAGCTTTTCAGAGAAAAAAATTCCAACTTTTTTAGCTTCCAGAATTTCTAACTTTTCTGATCTTCCATTTACTAACAAGAATTTTCCGACTTTTTTTCATTTACTCTCTTAAGTTTTTAAAGATGCTAGAAAACTGATTCGAAAAACAAAAATCCGAGAGCAAGGAGGTGGGGTGCTTGGCGTTAAAGGGTTAAGACATAGTTCCGGTGATGCTCTCGTAAAAGTGGGCGAGGCATTGCCCTCCCGTGAACTTTGGCAGATGTAGGTATCCCAGCCAGCCGAATCCTGAAAGGAGGCGAGAGTGACCCGTTTTGCGTCTCGCTCCTCGGGGTTTGTACTCTTTGCCCCTTGCGATCCTCTTGCTCTCTCCTCCTCTCGACCCTGGCGAGACGAGCACATCCGAAGCCCTGCCGAGGTTCCACGACGTGGTGCAAAAGGGAGGACTACCCCGTGCTTGCGAGTGCGCGCGCGCACACGCGTGCACTTGTCATCGTCCCTACGTACCTGTGTATGTGTATATATTCGTGTTTACATATCCATATGTGTCGATGGGCGCGCGCGCGCGTGTGCGTGCATCTCCTGTACAGTATGCGGGAATGCGGGAGTTTACGTGGGTGTCTTCGGGTATGTAGGTACCACCGGATGCTGCGACAGCGAATGAGAAATGAAGTCCGAGCCTCCGTTTCTCACCGGGTTGTTTGCGAGATTCGAAGAGCCGGAGAGTCGCAAGGGCGCGTTTTTACACCCGCGATGTACACGGCATCGTCTACGAGCGGGTATGAAAGCTCATACTCTCATCTCTCGGAGATTTCTAACGTCGTCCGATAATAACCGCTTTCAACGATAATTGGCTTTGTCTCTTCTGACAATAGGTACCCAGGGTCACGGAATTGTGCGGATGGGATTTTAATAAAAGTCCGTATCGCGGATATAAGTGCCGTGATGGCTATATATGTATATATATTGGCGTTAGTTTCCTTTCGAAGCGTTTCTTATTAACAATGTCCGATAATGCGCTTTGATGCATTTTTCCAGAACGAGGCTTTAGATAGGAATTATTGGCAATTTCTCTCTAAAACTTGATATTTCATCCTAGAACCGATTAGCAACCGACTGAATTATAACCCGATTATAAATTGATCAACAGCTTTTAATTTCTTCTTATAGAGTTAATAAAATTACACGTATGCAAATAACGAAACCTTATCTACTTGTTCATTTTCAAAGGATCCTTTCTTATATTTGAGGATTAGTTACCGACAATACATAAGTATCGTCGCTATTAAATTTATATATACTCAATAGATAAACGTGGATATTCCTCGAATACCGTTTATTCGGAACCGCTGCCCATTCTCCTGTAATCTGAGCGACCAGCATATTAAATGCCGGACAGTGATTCCGAACGTGTGTATTTGGACAAGTGACGTCTCATGATTCAGTATTCAACCGTTGCTTCGCTGCAAAAGCGAGATAATCTCATTTAACATCGGTTCCAGAATTGACAATTACATAATACATAAAAATACGTACGTAACGTATTGTCATTAAATCATCTTTTATTTCATCATGCTTGATGAGCCATTTATTTTTCCCATTTATTGTTTTATAAATGAGCGAACAGTAGTAAGTATTTCATTATATATTTTGAAATTGATTCAATACAAAAATAATAGAAAAGATGATAAGAAAGAAAAATATAATAGAAGAAATAAAAGAATTTTTATTATTTATTTATTTTTATTAAATAATAAACAATAAATTAGAAACAATAATAATTATTTATTTATTTTTTGTGTAATATTAAAAAATGTAATTTGTTGATTATAATTGTGAACCATTTCAATTCTTTGGAAAACTATGCAAAAGACCAGAAATATCGTGTCAATTCAAACTCGACATATGTAGGATTGTAAAAGGTCAATAAACCCGGGTCTCTGGAACACCGATTAATCGGAGTTTGTTCTCGTGAACTGTTTTTGTTTTCCTATAATCGGCACATAGTGCGCTGCATGCCGTAGGATTCTGAATACGTTTACGCGGGATGTGACTTATGATTTCTGATGTTCGATCGTTGCTCCGTCGAGGAAAACGTGATCGCCGCCGTTTAACGCCACCGTTTTCGCGTGGACACGCGTGAGTGCAGATCGTAGGGGCGATCGGTATTCGACGGGACCGATGTTCGGTAGGCTGAAACTTCACCCCGTTTTCTATCTCCGTGCGTCTGGATCGCTGCCAGGGTAATTTTAGCTTTTATTCGACGCTCAATAATCTATTTTAATTCCGTGAAAGCGCGGAGCATAAAATGTGACAGACGCCGCTAGATTTACATAAAGTTTACGTATCTGCGTAACTAGCCGGCGAATCGGCGGCTATCTATATAGGCGCCCTATATGTGCAGTTCCACGGACTATAGGTTTCTCTCTCTCTCTCTCTCTCTCTCTCTCTCTCTCTCTCTCTCTCTCTTTCGCGCGCGCGCGCTCTTTTCAGTTAGACCGCAAATCGGATCGACTATCGGGCGCGTATTGGAATATCTGTCAAAAACCATGGTCCGCTGTAATGAACAATTTTTCTTTTTGCTAGTGTCTGACTATAAACTGTTACGTTTCAGTTAAGCATTTTTAAATCCTACGCTGGAACGTACCAGAAACTGCTGGCGAGCCGCAGAAACTATTGTCGGATGAAATATGTATATACGTATACAATTGACGCAGTTAAATTAGAAAATGATCAAAGATTGAATCTTGTAATTAATTATGAGATGAATCGAAATGTTTTAGCTTACGATTTATCGAAATTAGGCGGGGGTATATGTTCTTCTCAAAGCATTTTACGTTTACATTATTTGGCAATAATTCAATGCGATGAATCAAGGTGTAAGATCTTTTTAAATCGAGCCTTTCTTACCACTATTTATTCATTTTAAGGCTTGTAAAGACATCATAATATCAATAATAATTATAAAGAAAACTCATGACATTTGCACATCTGTTTTTATTTTATTATTAAACGTTAGGTGCTGTCTGTTAAGGTACTTGGAATAATTCAAAAGAGTTATCTATCTAATAATAAATCAATGTTGAATTTTATTGCTAAAGAAATGTCTGAATGATATAGGGTTCCTATCAGAAACATTAGTTAATGTTAACACGATCAACCGTCTTCCTCCAGAGGAGGCTAGAAGGAAGGGAAACGGAGAAACGTTTAAATCTCAGTTAACTGCAACTAATGTTCGTGATAGCAGTCCTTAGTCGATTAGCACTTCGTCCGGGTTGTTATGCTTTCGGACCACCGTGCTACCAACGTTGATTTAAACCCCAGGCTCGCGCGTAATAGCCGACGCCGTTCGTCGGTGATTTTGCTGCGGCTGAAAGCCCCCGTCCGACGACGAATCTAACTCTCATTAATGATTAAACCACACCCCGTGATGAGTCTCTGCCAAACTTGTGCATCTATGACAGCACAGAGGCGGAGCGACACCGGGTTCGAAGGCGATTTTCCCCGGTCGTGATTGGCTGGGCGTCCTTAAAAATAGTCAGCCTGGGTGTGACCGTCGACGACGTACATGTAACGCGTAAAATAATCTCGACGCGTCTCCTACGCGAGCGAGTGTGCTTGCCCGAGCGACCGAGCGAGTTTAACGACACGCGCTCGCGCGCGTCAAAAGATGCCATGTGGCGGAGGGACCGATAACTACCAGGAGGATGCCCAAGTCTTCACTCTGATCTCCGACTACGAGGTTTTCGGATCTGTCCGCGTCTGGTACGGCGATCGGTCGGATAACCGCCGGAAGTTTTCTCTCCGCCGGCAAAAATCTTCCACGAGACACTCGCGACATCGGGATATAGCGTGATCTTTCTCGGAATACATCTTTTCGGTGGTTGAAGAGTGCGGCACGTCGTTCTTATGCGATCTTTATAGAATATAGATCACGAGACGAAAGTGCGTTTGCGCCGTACATCTCGAATTACGCGCGCAATCGATCGACGCGAAGCGTTTTGACTCTTGTGTCTCGTAAGATCCATAAAGTATTTCCGTTCTTCTCGCGAGAATCGGCCTTTTATCTCGATTCATGACCGAATTAGTCTGAGCTGCGTCGGGCAAGAATATGCAAAGATCGCCGCATGGTCGAAAAACAGCGAACAGAGGAGTGAATTGAGAATAACGAGCGACGCGCGAAGGTGGAATCTTAGTGGTTTTAGCGAATCAGAGCGGAAAATCCCGCACTTTGGACGGAATTGGCCAAGTGCATTGGACTCAGCAAAGTTAACGAAGAAATTAAAGGAGGAATTAATATCAACCATTGAATGCGTTCGTGTTCTCACCAGAATTAGTGATTCATCATTCCTTCTAGAAAGAAAAAGAGAAAAGCAAATTAGCCGCCATCGCGGCAAGCGAAAGCAGAGAGAGAAGAAGCGCTGTCGCGATTTTACGACAGGTGAAACGACCTTCAGCGTCGGTCATCTTTGTCTTCAAATCAGCTAACTTTTGATTACGTTACAACCCGGACTGTCACCTCGAAAGATCATATTTGCTAGATATCTTCGCTCAGCCAATTTCTATCCACATCAAATCTATTTCCAATAGTTGAAGTACAGTTGAGGAAATCAGACGAGTGATGATCAAGACGCAGGTGATGTCACTCAGAGAAAAATTGAATTAAACTACGCGTGATTTCGCATCGTTTCCGTCAGTCTCGTCCGTGATGTGTTCGAGGGTGAACACGTGGACGGATCGGTGTGCTTCGAGGGCTGCCTCAAGAGATCGAGTACAGTGACCGGTACGTGACGTCGCGCGCTTTCTTCGACGACGCGGATCGCGTGAGATGATGACCTTCGTGACGGATACGGTGCCTTACGCCTACGAAGCGGTCACGAGATCGGCCTACGACGGTTACCGTCACCATTTGCATCACCATCATCACCACCATCATCATCCTCATCATTCTCATCGATATCGGCGCGTCTACACGCCGACTGAATCCGAGTATCTGCAGGGATACGTCACCAGAAGGGACACGGACGACCGCGCAAGGATTATCGGCGCTAACAACGTTTTGGCGTCAGCCGGCTCGTTGAATTATCGCAACGACCGAATTAGGTGAGCTGTTATTCAGGTTACATTTTTAGTATTGTTCGGTAGGCTTAAAATTAGACCACTGTAACTGCAGCTTATTAATGAAACAATATAAGGACATTTTGAATAAAATTTTGCTACAACAAATCTTATAATATGATTTCATGCATATCAATATTTATATTCTTTATATAATACTATTGATCAAGTAATTGTGGTATTAAAAAAATGGCTAAAGACAATTTATAGGTTTTTTTGCGAAACATTCCATTAATCTAGTTTTAACAAACATTCATGTAAAATTGATATTATATTTCATTTAAATAAGCTTAATTAATTAGTTTTGAAAAAAATATGTCTTTATATGTATATGCATATAATATTTTATAATTACGAACATTATATAAACCTCTGTTATTCTTATTAAGGATTAACTCGGTTTGTTTCTTCGGTGTTCCGGTTTCCGTTTCTGTCAGTGCATCATAACTTTATAGCATCTTGCTTGTCTCTCTCTTCTTGTTTCCCTCCGTCTCTGTATTAGTTGTTTCGTAAAATGTAAGCGTAACTTCGGAAATAATTGTAGCACACGAAGACAATGAAATACAGTTCCACAATGCCACATATATTCGAGTATATATTCTGCGAAGAACATTTCTGAATTGTATTGTTCTGTTAAAATATATACACTTTGTTAGAAATTTAATTCCCCAATAACAACCAGGATCTCTTCGGAATTTCTTATCTGTCGTTTGTTTCTTTTTCTTATCTTTCTTACAGTATTGCACATTTTATTTGACATGTTTTTAAGTTAAAATTACAAACAAGAATTATTTTTATAGTTCAAGACGATAGGGTAAATCAGACATATTTGCATATGTAGGTATTCCATGTTATTAGATTAAGGATTGAAAAAATTGATATTATAATATTTGGGGGAGGGGGGAATGTTAGAGTTAAGTGCAGTTATATCGCATTTCTCTAGAATAAAATTGTCTACAATATATCGTCGGAAAAATTGAAAATACTTTTATTTTTCTTGAAGTATTGGATTTTTGTAAGAAGAACATGACATTTGATGAATTAGCGTTTGAAAACTTCAGTTACTCTGATGGATACCCTCGAAAATATGACTAATTATCTTCATTCCACCATATGACAAGATTGATCATCCCTTCAAGACTTGTCTATTTTCCTCATTCCTCTTATCGTTTTCCTTGCGACATTCGACATGTGATGTGATTGGAATCAATCATCATTGGAATCTTATTTACTACTTGCCATTGTTCTATTATTTTTTATCCATTATTCTGCTATCGTAGCTTAAAATGTATATGTGTGTAAAAGAATGCCTTGTTGAACTAAGCACAATAATACAACAAAAATACATATATTTATAATACAAAATCCTTTTTTAAATTTCTTTCAAATTATCCTAATAAAATGATTAAATGAAGTTGGTAGACTTATTTTTTAGTTCATATTTATGTATAAATACAGCCCTTTTTACAGATTATTACATTTTGTATCGCGTACTAGGATCAATCTTTTATGCATTTCTCTTCTCTTGGCTTTTACCTTTGTAGTATCGGGGCATTATTGGATTTGGCGTGGCCAAATCAGATTTATTCAACACTGTTTTACTGTCAAAGCGTAGAGCTGCAATAGGTATGTCGCTTTTATGAATCAGTATTATAGCATTAGCATAACGGTATATACCTTGGTTCCATAGCGAATTTTAATTCGTATTCGCATATGTTTGGCATGCAGAAATATATTTCTTTATATAGTATTATCCCTCTTTCCCTCTCTCTATCCCTTCCTTCCTCCTCCCCCCTCTCACTCTCTTTTTCTCTGCTGTGTCATAATTACTCTCATTAAAAATTAATGAAATCGACTATAAAAAGTTCTTCAAATATTTAATTAATATACATTTTCGAAAACATGTAGAAGGATAACTTCACGATAATTAAAAGTCGAAAATAATTGTTACAATTTTGTGTCATCTAACAAGTTTGTTTGAATTTTTTTTGCCGTTGGTTTTTTGCTTTTCTTTGACACTTATATTTTGCGATGCAGTTTAAATGAGATCGACACGTTTATAGTTGTCGCATGATCGAATCGAGCCACAGACGGGAGTTATTATCTCCAATGAAGACTTGATGACGGCTTTACCGCGTATTAAATCATTTTCACTTCGTTCACTTCGCGTTTCGCCTTTATACAACCGTTCCCCTCGAGACGAGAGTCGTCTTCTCGCGGCGAGGAAATATACATTCTCGGCGGGACCACCTGGAACGTGTCCAATCGCGGAAACCGCCTCCTGACGGACCGACGCGCCTGCGTCCGTCATTAACTGCCGGCGATAATTAAAGGATAATTAAGGCAAGAATCTGCGAATTCGTTCACTAAATACCTATGCCGGGCCTTTCAGCGTCCGGTAAGTCAGCGCGGCTTTCACGTTTAGCGCGCGGCGCCGCAACAGCGTCTCCCGCGAAACGAAGTTTATGTCGCGGTATGTATATACATATACGTGCGAGGATAAGCACCGTTTTGTCGAAAATTGAATATCTCCGTATAATATTTTGCGATGTGCTAATCAAATAACAAATAATCCAACAATGAAATTTATTCTGAGATAAACAGCAATAATGTCTCAGTGGGGCAATAAAAAGTGAGGTTTGCTTGTTTTTAACACGTTCTTTCGGCAGTAATTTAGACGGATATAGAGAGATTCGTGATTCTCAGGTCGCAGTTTCGGTACACTCTCGATTCGGATGACGCCTCGTCAGTGATATCGGCGGACGCTTCGGCCGACCTCGAGTCCGGCTCCGCGGACGCCGACGAAGCTAACGAGATCAACGAGACCAACGAGACGAGCGAAGCGAACGAGGGCGAGTCGATCGAGCATGTGCCCCATCCCCACGTTTTGGATGCCGGCTCGTCGCATGGGCCGCGCAGGTGTCTCCTGTGGGCCTGCAAGGCCTGCAAGAAGAAGACGGTCACCGTCGATCGAAGGAAAGCCGCCACCTTGCGCGAGAGACGGCGCTTGAGAAAGGTCAGGCTCTTAACAACCCTCTAAGGCCACATGCTTCACACATTTCGTAGATGTCTCGTATCCCCAGGAACGACACGCGTATTCTTCATTTCGTGCTTTTATAAAGGACTGATAACGTGCCGAATACAATGGCGGCGTGCCAATTTAATAAGTTCAATTCGAAAAGCAATTCGCTAAATTTTTTTTTCTTTTTTCTCTGATAATATGTAGGTTTTCACCGTGTTTTTTTCGAAAAACGTATATGTTGCGTTCGAAATGGGAGGGGGGGGTAAATCAGTCGTGACGTGCATTTAAATCGCATTTTTTGTTTACTGAATATACACGTTGCTGTTTTGGCCAGTCTGCTTATAATTACTTAAAGCACATCATGCACGAATCGTGTTTTTGAAGTAAACAACCTCAAAGAGAACGCGCTGACGGAAGGAAAACATCTGCGTACACGAAGTGATCGTCGACTAAGCGCCGCGCCGCTTTGGACGATTCGAATGATGAATAACGTTTCGTGGATGGGCCTAAGTGTTAAATCTTGTTGAGAGTCGTTTGAAATCCGATGCCCGCGTGTCTGCATACGCAATATGAAGAAGAGTTGAGTAAAGTAAAAATGCGACATATACACAACGAACTTTTCACACATAATAAAATAAATATTTCGTGTCGGATGTTTCGCGTATTCGGCAGTTTTAAGAAATTCTGCTGACGGATAAACACGATATTATTTTTCACGACTCCCTCCCTCTTGAACGCGCGCTGTATTGCCGTGTGTATTATTCGTGCAGTCGGCGACGCGTGTGGTTAATTATGTAATTTCTATTACAGGTCAACGAGGCCTTTGAGGTGCTCAAGAGGAGAACGAGCAACAACCCCAACCAACGTTTACCGAAAGTGGAGATATTGCGGAACGCTATCGAGTATATCGAGAGTCTCGAGGCGCTGCTGCAAGGAAATAGGCCTTCCGGACATCAGGATCACCCTTCCGCTGAGAGCATAGTACGTATTACGTGTGCGATAGATGAAATTAATAAGCTCGGCATGTAACGAGATTAATCTCAGTGGAGAGAACTCCGTGTTTTGAATTTAAATTTTACATCAAAGTTGATGTTAAATATTTATAAGGAATAATTCAAGATAATCTTTGGCAATAGTAGCCGTGGTAATTTTCTAATTTTTAACGTTAAAATTGCGATTTAGTTTTGGAGATTTTAACTATGTGTGGATTTAAAGTAGGTTAGTAATTTAATTTTGAGATACTTATAACGATGCTCTCATTGCAATTTAATAAAATTAACGGTCCTTACAATATCGTTAAGATAATTTGTTGAACAATTTATAAAATAATTATTAAATGCTAATATATATACATATATTAATTTTATTATAAGCTAAATTAAAATTATACTTACACTTGTGTGCCTCACAATTAATTTAACGTTTCTATCTGATAAAAAGTAAGATTCTCATAAAAAAAGTAGTACCTTTAAAACAAGATGCATTTAAACGTTGCAGTCTACATAGTCACATAGTCACACACATGTCTGACACGTGCATCGCACACGACCCACTGGCTCTAATGGTTTTTGACCCGCGACACCATTAAGCTCGTATCATCGTTTTTTTAGTGTGCGTAAAAAGGGTTATGCCCGAGTTTCTTGCTCTCAAAAGGACGCTGTCGTTTATGATAATTATCGTAACGAAAATATGTCGATGCAAGTGCAACTCATGTGCATAACAATTTATTTTTTTTTTTAAACGAAAGTGATCTAACTGTATTTTCAAAGCCTTTTAAAAAGTTATATGTATTTAAATACATTTTATAAAATTCTGTACAACGAATTTATATATAATTGTAAACATATGATATCACTAGTATATAACATTGTAGACTCTAGAATACGGTAATAGCCACGATTAATTTGAATTGTACTCAAGTGCAACTCATGTGCATTAATTTGAGTTGTACTCAAATTAATCGTGGCTATTACCGTGTTCAGAGTTTACAAAATTTGTTATATACTAGTAATATCTTATTTTTGCAATTATATATAAATTTGTTGGACAGAAGTTTATAAAATCTATTTAAATATAACTTTTTAAAAGGCTTTGAGAATACACTTAGGGCGGTATTCATAGTCAAATCTTATATCTAAGATCGTCTTAAGTCTGGTCAAAGGCAGTCTTAAGACTCCATCCAGCCAA
The DNA here is from genome assembly GCF_003070985.1 of Temnothorax curvispinosus. Classification (NCBI taxonomy): domain Eukaryota; kingdom Metazoa; phylum Arthropoda; class Insecta; order Hymenoptera; family Formicidae; genus Temnothorax; species Temnothorax curvispinosus. Next base: position 532 of record NW_020220712.1, on the reverse strand, counting down.
TCAAATGACCGCATTAGCAACTTAAGACATTACTTAAGACGGTCTTGAAATAAGATCCGACTATGAATACCGGCCTTAGTTCACTCATGAAAAAAACAATTTTTACGCATATGAGTTGCACTTGCAAAAGATCATTTTATGTTTATCAAAGCAACTTATTTATTATTATCTATTATAAATTATCATGTAAGAGAGAGTTTCGCAATTCGCAAGCGTGACGTGATATCATATTTTCATACCTTCGCAGAGTTTACGTACGTAGAGTTAGCGAGTGTATATCCCAATGATAAATCTGCGAATGAAAGTTTCCATTTTGCTGGGTTCGTTAAGTTTTACATTGAGCGATCGTTAGTGATATACATCGCGGATAGGTGTCTCGGAGCCACTCCGATTTCAGACGTTAATTGGAATGTAATTGTATTTCTTTTTCATCGGATTCTCGTTGCCCGACGCGTTACATCCGATCGATCAAGCTTTATCCACTGCTACGATCTATTGCAGATGTACGTTTCATACTTACTGACAGTTACGA
>NW_020220711.1:0-2764 GCF_003070985.1 Temnothorax curvispinosus | reverse complement strand
GACGCTAATTTTATATGTATTATGTTACATACCTTAAGACACGTAAATACACGGTTGCATCGAATTCCAGACACAATCCTGTAAGTACATAAATATTTAATATTTTTCATAATTATACGCAAAAAGGGACAGCAAATACTCTACTTACAAATTCGAATACTAATTGTTTGCTTCTTTTCTTTGCTTTATTATTAATCCTTGATTAATTTAAGGATTCACATCGTGTCACTCACATGTCACTGACATAAAATCTCAAGACTACAACCATGAACCAAATGTCACTGACATAAAGTCTCAAGACTACAACCATGAACCTAATAAATCATGATAATCGCGCAAACTAGCCCTGTCGGTAATCCTAGTTCGATAATTGCGTATCGACGTATCGATAAACAGTATGTATTAGCAACAATCTTATAATACATAACCATAGAAAACAAAGAATTAATTATAAAATTACAACACCGCGGGACCATACCGGAAGTAGCCTGCATGCGCATCGGCTACTTCATATGCGATTGGCTGCGTTGCCCGACAACAGCGCCAAAATGTGCGTGCACCTTCAGTTTCGTAATGCGGCGGTCTGGGATTGGCTGTGTCCCCCCTAGCAAGTACGACCGTGAGTTGATGGCGCAGATGTTTATAGAGGAAGGCGGGAAGACCGCGTGTTGCGTATGGTATCATTCGTATTAATTCAACCTACAGTGAGTTTATTTGCTTCTGCAGTTTATGTCAACTTATTATATTACACACCACCGGCGATTATTGCGGACACCCGCGCGGCACTCGGCGCACTTCGCGGATCGACGACAACGAAGCCCAGGGCCCGTATTCTGTTCCTGCCTACCGACAACTGTCGGTTCGATAAGTGTCGTTGCGCAGGTTTTTCATATCGTGTAAAAACTGCGCAACGACACCGATAATTGTCGGTAAGCGGATTTTAGCGGAACAGAATACGGCCCCAGGCTCGGTATAACCATGACGTCTCAAAGAAACGCAGAAATGAATCCAGCGGATGATCATATATTCGTAAGTGTCAAAAAATATGTATTATTAACGCGAAACGGAACGAGCGCATCATCACCAATCACGCAATCGTGTTTACGTTTTTCTTTGTGCGTTAGCTTACGTGTCGCGTAACGCAAGATTCTTACATAAAGTGTAAGACGCTACGGCAATGTACGTGCGCTGGCTTTAACTTGACAATAACGAATTCTTTCCAAGCAGTTACTCTCAAGTCCATCACACATAGTAAACTGAAAAGAATCTGGAAAGAGTTCTTTATTGTCAAGTTATTGCGTATATATATAAAGTTTTTAAGTGAGTTGAATCGCTTAAAACTATCAATGCCAAATAAAGCATTAATAAAATAGTGAATTATTTTTTGCCAGGTAGACATACAGAATAAGGTGAATATGGCGGTAGGCCAAAATTCGTGCGAGATGGCGATGTTCGTTAGAGATATTTGGGGGCCCTGAGAAGAGCCGTTTGTGTTATGTGGCCCTGAAAAGGGCCGGTTGGTTTCTCCTTAGGAGGCTGGCAGGCGTTCACTCCAGACCAGGCACGGCTGCGTCTTGGTACGGTGGAGTGGCTGTCGATCTCCCCACGCTCCGGGCTTCCTCTACGCCGGCGGTGTGCCGGGCGGTGTGTAAGTCCCTGGCTCGGCTAGGTCCGGATCCTCCGTCTGCGTGGCCTGGTCCTCAAGGCTCGGGGCGCACGCCTGAGTTCCCTTTTCCTCGGTGGGCGCCTCCCACTCGCTGTCCGTCTGCGTCTCTATGCAGCTAACCGAGGGCCGTACTTCTAGTCCCCTGTGGACCCGTGTCGGTGGTACGGTCTGCGTCCCCTGGTGGCGGAGGTCTCCGGGAGATCGCGGTAACGGAGACAGGAGCGGCGGGACCGTGTACCTTGGAGACGTGTAGCGACGGAGGCGTATGTCCCACGTAGTCAGGAGAGCCCGTGGAGGTCGAGTGAGAGGCCGTGATGGTGATTCGAGCCGAATCAATTTCCACGCGGCAGGTTGCTGTTCCTGCGGCTGCACGGGCTGATGTGTCGGCAGCGATGAGCGGGAAGTTGGCGGCTTGGTACGGTTGTACTTGCGCAGCGTTATCAAAAAGACTTCCTTCTCGTGGCTGATACTGTCTCGTATAGCTGTACGAGGATAGTCGAAGGTATCGTCGCTTGCCGGTCCTTTTATATCCTGGTCGCTGAATCTCTCTTACGAGAAAGGGCAGCCGCCTAGCGGAGCGTATTTGTTATTATCTTCGACGGCTTGCTGATTGCACGTGCTCGTTGCGTGCGGCCGTTCGCCGTGCCGCCGGTGCTCTCGCCGGCCGGGGTGTGTATGACGGCCTGCCGTCTGGCAGGCGCGGGGCGCGCTTGTGTTGTGGCGGTTGCGCCACCAGATTCGGTGCGCTTGCAGCCGCCAGTGAACAATATTGCAAGAGAGCAGCAATATAAAGACAAAATAAAGTCTTTAGAAGCAGACCTGGCAAAAACAAAGGCAGCTCTTGCTGCAAAATCAAGGCCAGCAGCAACAAGTACAACACCAGCAACAAATACAGCAGCTGTATCGTCAGCTGAGACAGCACAACTTAGTAAGTATTTAAATAAAAATATAAAGTAAAATATTAAATTTCAAATGGCAGGATGTTACAATCTTACACAAAGAACAAAATTTAAAAAAACGTGAAATTTCTGAAATGCTATTCATTAAAAAACATAAAGGGGCAATCAACTCACAGAAAGACACTGAAAACCTGCCATT
>NW_020220710.1:10534-13610 GCF_003070985.1 Temnothorax curvispinosus | reverse complement strand
CCGCTCTCGTCTTCGGTCCGCACGTAAATAACGGCGGCGTAAGCTCGTTCCGAGGCGTCCGAAAAGCCGTGGATTTCAATCCGGCGTCCCTCGGGTCCGCACGTCAGCCATCGCGGTATGCGTATGGCCTCGAGGAGGGGCAGCTCGTCCTGCAACGCGTGCCATCGTCGAGAGTCGTCGTCGGGCAGCGGCGTATCCCAGTCTATGCCAAGCAGCCACGTCGACTGAATCATAATCTTGGCGCGTACTGTGACCGGGGCGAGCCAGCCCAGCGGGTCAAACAGCCGCGCCGTAAGCGAGAGCGCCGCTCGCCTCGAGAACGTCTCGACTCGAGGTAGCCGAATAGCAAAGGCGAAGCAGTCGTCCCGAGGATGCCAGCGCAGGCCCAGGGTGAGGTGGCTCTCGCCGGGTTGCCAGCCCCGGGGTTCCTGCTGTAGTCGGTCTTCCACGGGTAGATCCTCGAGCAGCGCGTCATCGTTTGCAGACCATTTTTTGAGCGGGAAGCCGCCCGCCGTACAGATCTGCACGAGTTGTCGTTGGATGGCCTTGGCTGCCGGAATAGTAGCCGCCCCCGACAAGACGTCGTCCATGTACGTCTCGTCCTCCAAGACGGCCGCGCCGAGCGGCCACTTCTCTCGCTCGTCGGCGGCTAGCTGACGCAGCGATTGAATGGCTAAGTAGGGAGAGCACGTCAGGCCGTAGGTGATCGTATTTAGCCAGTGATCCTGGATCTCCTCGCTAGGATCGTTCCGCCACACGATGATCTGCATGTCCCTGTCCTCCGGATCCACCACGATCTGTCGGTACATTTTCTCAATGTCGGTAGCGAAGACAAACCGATGTCGACGCCACTTTATGATAAGAATTATTAGCGGCGGCAACAGATTAGGACCGACCATTAAATGCTGGTTGAGGGACTCTCCGGAGGGAACGGTGGTCGACCCGTTGAAGACGACCCTCAATTTCGTTGTGGTGCTCGATTCTCGCATCACGCCGTGGTGCGGAAGGTAGCAACGCGGTTTGTCGTTCCCGTTCGCGTTCGGAGGAATCGGCGTCATGTGCCCCAGCTCGGCATACTGACGCATGAAATCGCGGTATAACGCATGGAAGGAGGCGTCCCGCGCGAATCTTCCTTCCATGTGCTTTAACACCCGCACTGCTACGCGACGCGTGTCCGAGAGATCCGGCAACGGACTTTTTACGGGAAGACGCACGACGTACCGACCGGAGGCATTGCGTCTATGCGTGCGAGCGAAATGCTCCGCGCACTCCCGATCTTCTTGGCTGAGAATCACGCTAGACGTAGACGGAATTTCGTCCTGCTCCCAGAAACGGCGAACCATGTCCGCTAGATCCTCTTCGACCCGGCATTGGAAGGCCTGTGCCGAATGGCCAGAGCTCAATTCCCCGACGGAGCCCGAGATTATCCAGCCCAGCGTCGTATTCTGGGCGACTGGCTCGCCATTGCCACCCCGACGGAGCCCTTGTCGGAGGATGGCGGCGTAGACGTCGGCTCCGAGTAGCACGTCTATAGCATCGGACGCGGAGTAGTCCGGATCTGCTAGACTCAGGCCACGAATGTGCGCCCAGGACATCGCGACGGCTGAGGTTACACTCGCGTAAGCAGAGAGACGAGGGAGAATAATTGCCGAAATCGCCATTGCTGCTCCACCCGACCGCGGCGACATTGACAGCGAGACACGGCCTCGCGCCGTGCAAGTCTTTTGTCCGCCGATCCCGAAAACCGAAATCGACACGGGCAATCGCGGAAGTTTCAATTGCTGCGCGAGTCTTTCGGAAATCATCGAAATCTCTGATCCCTGGTCAACTAAAGCGCGCGCGGAATGCCAGGCGCCGAAATGATCGGCGACGCGAACGCGAGCGGTGGCGAGGAGCACGGCCACCGGCTTAACAGGAGCTCCGCGTACCACATGCGACGTCTTCGCGATCTCGGTTTCGCGGCACGCGTCGTGGATCGAAGAATGGTGACGGGCATCGCACGCCGAGCAGTTTTTCTTCACGACGCACTCGATCACCTTGTGTCGACCGAGACAATTGAAACATAGGCTCTTTTCTTCGACGAACTGCCGTCGCTCTTGAGCCGTCTTCTTTTTATATTCGTCGCAGAACATTAAAATGTGCTCCTTAGTACAGAGCGGGCAGCGGCCACGCTTGCCCTCGGACTTACCCCCCTGTTTACTCGCGAGATGACTCCGAGCCGATTTCGCCGTTCCGGTTCCCGACTTATTCGCGGCACTGTCCACTCTAACGGGTAGCATCGATTCCAACGCGTGCAAGCGGCGGTCGAGAAATTGTTCCAGTTCGAAATACGTCGGCGGCTCGTTGGTCTCACTAATTAAGGTCTCCCACTCGCGACGCGAACGCGGATCGAGGAGTTCGACGGCGAGGTACACGAACAAATCCTCGGAGCGACTCACGGGTCGGCCGATCCCGTCCAGCGAACTGACGGTTGCCTTCACGCCGTGGAATATCTTTCGCAATTCGACCGCGGACTCGCTCTTCATTTTCGGTAGGGAGACGAAATTCGCAAGATATGCGCGCACTAGCAAACGTTTATTCTCGTAATACGAACTAAGCAGGTTCCACGCGCGTTCGTAATTCTCACCGGTCGTAGTCACGTTCCGAATAAGCAATTCAGCCTCACCTTTTAGGCAGCTCTTTAAATAATGTAGCTTTTCTACCTGCGTCGCCGCCGTGTCCTTGCCGACGATGGACAGGAACAGGTCCCGGAACGCTGGCCAGTCCTCGTACTTCCCGGTGAACTCAGGCAGCTGAATGCGAGGCAGCGCGGTGCGAGACGTCACCGTCGCCGTCTCTTGACCGGCCGTCGAGGATGCGGCGTCTTCCTTCGCCTTCAAGGACCGTACGAGGTCCAGGAAGATGCCCTTCTGATGTAGATACGCTTCCTCGGCGAGAGCGAACACGCTTTGCTTGACGTAGTCAAGCTCCTTAATTATTTCCCAGGGCGTGTCGAATATCGACTCATGCTGGGCTTCGAATTTAGCCCAGTTTGACTCCAGTCCTTGGAGACGAGCCTCAGCCACTCCCAGGGTGA
>NW_020220710.1:0-10434 GCF_003070985.1 Temnothorax curvispinosus | reverse complement strand
CTTTTTCAAGTTCTCGTAAGCACGCGAAATGCGGCCGTGCAGCTCGGTTTGCGAGCGAATCAGAGTTTCGGTGTCGATAGGCATTGTTCTTCGGCGGTCACTCGAAGCACGAGAAGCTCACCGTAATTCCCACTCACACACTTCGCGGATACCGGTCACGGAAATCCGGCTCGAAGGACCAAAAAATGTGCGCGAATGGGCTTAGGATTTAGAGTTCAAAGGTTAATGAGAGTTTATCCTTTTGTAACAACCGTCTATAATAGTCAATAATTACAACGATATTTACAGCTATATTACAATCTTATTCAATATTATTCTCGCGGGCGAATGCGCGCGGAGAGAGCCGTCACTCGAAGCACGAGCTGAATCCCGAGAGCGAAAAGACGCTTGGAGACCGATCGAATAAGTCGAACACGAGACGCGGAATCGTTGGTCGCTCGCTAATTCGGTATCGTCGTCGATTATCACCTTTTCTCTCGCTATGACTCGGAAAAACGAATGTTCCTTGGCGCGCGGAGGGCCGGAGCTTTTATCAGCTCGCACTCCGCCTCCCCGTTCGCGCTTCGAAATTTCGCTGGACCAATCGGCAATCGACACCCCGAGACGTACGTCACTCGACAATTTCAGCAGTCCTTGGGGCCGACGACCGATCAGCTGTTTTGGTATTTGTCTCTCCCTGTGTCCCGCGCGTTTACCTCTCGCTTAGAGGTTCCCGAGACAAAGGGAGCGTATCGGTACACGCGGAAACGGCGTGACACTGTTTATGATCTTTCGCAACTTCTCGGAGACACGGCACTTATTCTTCGAAACGAGAATACATTTAGCTTGAAATATTCGAAATAATCCGATTACGTTGCTCGAGAAATTCTGCTATCATTCTGGCAGCAGTTCGATTTCGAACAATGATAAAAATGGAATCTCTCATACTTCTAAACACCAGTAACGTTAACGCCGATTTTTTATTTAATTAAACTAATAAATGAGATTTAACAAGATTTATTAAACTTCTCTTCATTTGCCCTTCTTTGACGCTCCGAGAAGCCCTCTATTTTCACCAGGGCGGCCCTAGCGAAAAACGAAGCACGTAAGAAGCGGAAATTGAGACATTGAAACGTTGAACTGTTTACGAAAACCCATACGAATTTTGACCGCGCACATAAACTCTGCATTAGTACACCTACAAAAAATGATAATAACTTTAATTTCTGCAATTGTTTATTTACGAAATATTTATAACAATAAAATAAAGTGGCTCATAAAAAAATTATTTCATTGTAGAATTAAAACCGTACGACTAAGGAGAGCTTAACAATATCAATATGTAAATTAAAAAGTACCGATTTATTTAATTAATAATTTGTTATTAACAAATACATATATTAACAATAAAATTTTCCAATGCTATATTATACTTTAGTGAAAGTTCTGCAATATGTTTCCTGTACACTCCCATCAAATTCCCAACCATTTGCGAGATATAAAAATAATAAAAATCTTAATATATATATATATATATATACAATTTAATTTCATTAATTTCCTGTACTAATGAGAATGCTGACCATTTCTATCTGTACGATATATTATTAACCTGATATTAGAATCATTATTAACACCGCTAACATCACTTTTATTAATATTACTATTAACAAATATATATATACTTACCAAAATTAATATAAATATCGAATGTCAAGCGCCGAAGCGTTACTCACGAATTCGAGAAAGATAAAATTGTATTATGCGCAGCATAAGGAACACGAATCCGAGCGAGATGCGAGTATTGTATGATCTGAAAGAAAGAAAGAGAGAGTCAGATATACCATATTAACTATTAGACAAAGAGAGCAATATCTCTTGTACTTTAGACATGCTAATAATGACTTTAATTGTACTATTAAATTATTCTACTGTATGTAAAGTATGTCTAAAGAAATCTAAATAATATTCAACATATATTTGCACCTTTTACGATTCAAATATTAAATATTTTCTTCATGATAAAAGTCATATTAAAATTTAATAATAAAAGGAAGTATCGCTCTCAATACAAATCGCCGTTAGACTAGAGAATAAAAATAGAATTCAGACGAGTCACCTGTATGACTCATTCGAGTGAATCTAGTCTTCGCAAGACCATATATGGACATATCGAAGCAGAACGCCACGCATGACCATATAAGGTAATGAATTTCAAGACACCACCCTATGACTCATTGCTGGCAAGCGAGCCACACCCCTAGAAGTAGACTCACATCCGCTAGACAACGCCTTATGACTCATTGTAATGAGGTGCGGTCACCTCCCACTACCGTTTCCAAAATTGTATAAAAGCCGAATCTTTCACCCTCTCGACGGAGAGTGTGGAACGAGCCAGGAAAGGTCACATATCTTATACTTGTTCCATCCTCCCACATAAGCCACTTGTATCGTAAAAGTTCTACAATAAATATCATACTTTTATATCAAAAGAAAGATAAAGATTATTGAATTACCTACCTTCGACGGATCCAAGGAGCCATAATCTACATCGCCGACCAACAGCTAATTATCCTGGGGTTTTACCTCCTTAACTGCAAGAAAAAGAACCCGTCAACGGAGACGTTCTGCCGGATCGAGCCACCTCGCATCACCCAGGACGTCACAGCGGCTCGCATTAAGGCTGCGGTAACATCTCTTGTCGAAAGATATGAGACCCCGGAGGCGGGCCTGACAAGAGATACAGAATTGGTATCTCTAAGAGAGCGGTTAACCGCTCAAGAAAAAGAGATGGAGTCCTTGCGACGTGAGAGGGCGCGAGTGGAGCAAGCGCGACGCGAGGAGCGGACGCAAAATGAGTCCCTTCAAAGGGAACTGCGTGAGCTCCGCTCTGAAATTGAGCGCCTTAAGTCGCAACGGGCTCCTGAGGAAGGTACATATCCATTGCCATCGTCTAGGTCGAGGCCACCTCTCGACAGGAAGGCTAACAAGAGATTTCCACCGCCGGTGTTTACCACGTCATCGGAGATCGACGAAGAAGACGTGGAGATGGTCGAAACATTCGGTGTTGAGACTAATCGCCCGGTCGAGAAAGCGAAGGACGGGGACGAGAAGGATTACACGATGGAGGAGGCTGCCGCTGACATAGCGAGGGACGGTGCGCCTCCTACACTCCGCCCGTCGATTCAGGGATCTAGGCGGATCATTGATCCCGCGATCCCTGCTGCAGGAGTGAGAAGGGATACCTCCGGCACAACAACTGCCGCCTCAACAATGGAAGATAGGCTAGCCAAAATGCTGGTCCACTCCATTGAGGAAAAGGTGAAGAGGATGAGCGACCAGCTGATGGAGCGTGTCAACCGGATGGTCGCCCCTCTTGCACCCAAGGGAGGAACAGCCCCCTCTCAAGTAATCGCGAAACTATCTCTCCCGGCACGCGTGCCCGATGTACAAGATCGGAGCAGAGGAGGGAGGCCCGCGGATGGGGACGAGAGGACCTCCGGGGGAAAAAAGGGGAGGAAAAAGAAGAAAAAGAAGGGCAAGAAGGGGGCAAAGGGGCAGTCCACTCTTGCAACGGCGGCACCCGCCGGAACACGGACGCAAAGGCCGGGGCCCGCGAATGCTCCTGCCAAGGAAGGAGCGTCACAGAAACCCCCTGTGGCTGCGGAGACTGAGGATATGTACATCGATGATGAATTTGGAAGTAAATTAAATCACAATCTAATTCTCCTAAATGATAATCGAGTGAGAGAATCCCTTGCTGGGGCTACTGGGAACAGCTGGGCTCAGGCCGTTGGGCGTAAAGCCCAAAAAGCCGCAAGGCCCACTTCCTCGTCTGGGGTGGCTGCACCGTCGGAAGGGACCCGGCCCGCTGGACCTCTGACTGGGGACGCCAGAACCGGGAGGAACCGGGGAAAGAGGGAGGGGAAAGATGCCTCTCTCCCCTCTTCCCCCCAGCCTGCCAAGAAGAGGAGAAGAGCGCCACGCACTGCGGCGGTCACGCTGACATGTCCGCCGGATGATTACACGGGGTGTATGGCGTTAGTCCGCCAGCGTATTGTCCTGGCGGATCTTGGAATTACCAAGACGCCAAATGTTAGGCGGACTGCGACTGGGGGCATCAGCCTGGAGCTATCCGGTCAGGGTAGCTCCGAAAAGGCTGATGCCCTGGCCGCCAGGATGGCTGAAGTACTCTCGGGAAAAGAGGGGGTTCGGGTTGGTCGCCCTGTGACGACAGCCGATCTTCGCCTGACGAGCTTCGAGGGCTCGGTGCTCGAGGGCGAGATCAGGCACGCGGTAGCGACGAGCGGCTGTACGCCGCCGGCGGGCGTGCATGTTGGGCCCATACGTAAGGGGCCCAACGGCTTGTGCACGGTTGTGGTGCGTTGCCCGCTCGCTGCCGCCAATGCGATCGCCTGCATGGGTCGTCTAACGCTGGGGTGGTCCTCGGCTCGGGTGGCGATGCTGGAGAGAAGGCCTCTCCAGTGCTTCCGCTGCCTCGAGCTGGGACACACTAGGGCGACCTGCCCTAGCGAGGTGGACCGCACCGGCACGTGCTACCGGTGCGGCGAGATGGGGCATCCTGCACGTACCTGCCAAGCTCCCGTTAGATGCGCCGTGTGTGCGGAGAAGGGTCTTCCCCGGGACCACAGGGTCGGGGGTCCCGCGTGCACTGGGTGCAAAAGTAAAAGTAAGGCCCGCCGCGCGAAAAAGGGAGGAGGCGGGCAGCCTCTTCCTCCTCCTCCTCCTCCCCCGGCGCGTGGCCCCGCACGGTCAGCCCCTGGGGCCGTGACCCGGGCTGGGACTAAAAGGAAGGCGCAGACGGACCTCAAGGTCACTGGATTTGAGGTTACACACGCGGGGAGAAAGGTGGCGGGCCTGGCGATCGAGGGGACCGCGGCTGCGGAGCCCCCAAAACCGCAGAGACCGCCGAGGGTCAGACCGCCCCTGACACCGGCATCGATCGCCACGGCGCCGCTACCGGAACGGATGGAGGTCGAGCAAATTGTTGACCTAACTGAGACGGGTAATTCCACCTCACCCTATAGTCCTCCCCTTGTGGACAAGGATCTCGCGGCGTTGCGGGAGGTGGAAAAGACCGCCAAAGACCCTCCGTTCGAAATGGAGTTTGAGGAGGATGTCCCGCCGTCGTCGCCGGAAAATGTAAGGAAAGTGGCGGACGAGGATACAGGGGATGCCACCCCGACAAATAAAGAGGAGGAGGAACCGGAAAATCGCGTGGGGTACATCTAAATGACCCTCAAAATTCTCCAGGCGAATTTGAACCACGCCCGCGCGGCCCAGGACTTATTCTGCCAGGTCTTGGCCGAGCGCGGGTATGGTGTGGGTATCGTAGCGGAGCCATATCGCGTGCCCCGTAATCACCCCTGTTGGTTTGGTGACAGGGGTGGCTCCGCTGCGATAACAGTGAGGGCAACGCCGACGTCCCCCCCGTGCAGCCTTAAATGTGCGGGGGAAGGCTTCGTTGCCGTCGAGTATGGGCCCCTCTGCGTGGTGGCGATATATGCTCCTCCCAGTTGGACCCGTGCTAGATACGGGCAGCTCCTCGCCGAGGTTGAGGGCTGCGTGCGATCATGCACAACTGGCCGGGTCCTGGTCGCGGGGGACTTCAACGCGAAGTCCGCATTGTGGGGTTCCCCGCGAACCGATCACAGGGGCAACGTCACCGAGCGGTGGGCGGCGGGTCTTGGCCTCTGCTTGGCAAACAGGGGTCGGGAGAGCACGTGCGTGCGGGAACGGGGGGGGGTCTATCGTGGACCTTACGTGGGCCACGCCCCTCGTTTCTCGCGACTTGCACAATTGGCGGGTAGTTTCTGACATGGAGACCCTCTCGGACCATCAGTACATCGAGATGGTGGTCCGGGAAAGCCCGCCGGGCCTGCTCACCCGCCGTCAAGCCGCTGGCAGAAAACAGCGCAGATGGGCCCTTAAGAAGTTAGACGCAGACCTTTTGCAGGCTGCGATCCTGGCCCTCACCTGGGGCAGAGAGGACACAAATCCCGGAGGGGCGGAGGTCGACGTGGATGGCGTTGACGGACTCGCTGAGGGCATGGTCAGGTTGGTGTCGCGTGCGTGCGACGTGGCTATGCCCCGGCTCAAACCAATGCCCCTCCGAAGACAGGCGTATTGGTGGACCGAGGAGTTGGCCGCTCTTAGGCGCTCCTCGGTCCGCGCTAAACGTCAATGGAGAAGGGCACGCGCCGGACGTGGCGGCGACGCCCTCTCCGAGGAGGAGGCCGGGCGGGCCTGGCGTTCCGCCCGCCAGGACCTAGCCCGCGAGATCTGTGCGGCCAAGGAGCGGGCCTGGAAGGAGCTCCTCGACAGCGTGAACGAGGATCCATGGGGGCGCCCCTATAGGCTTGTGTTAAGCAGGCTGAAACCGTGGACGCCCCCGCTGACGGAGTCGCTGGCCCCCGAGTTCGTTGAGCGAATAGTTCGCGAACTATTTCCCCCCGCGGATGGGGGGGGAGGTTAATTTTCCCCCCACCGCCCATTACGAGTGGGAGGGAGCTTGGGAGGTCGGCGACGATGAGCTGTCGAGGGCTCTTAAGAGGGTCAGAAGGGGCAAAGCCCCTGGCCCTGACGGCATTCCGGGTCGCGCGTGGACCCTGGCCGCGGGGGGAATCGCCGGCGATATGAAGCGGGTATACACCGCCTGCTTACGAGCCGGCAGGTTCCCCCGGGAATGGAAAATGGCCAGCCTGGTGCTCCTGCCAAAGCCGGGCAAGTCTCCGGATCAGCCCGGCGCATACCGTCCTATATGTTTGCTGGACGAGGCGGGCAAGATATTTGAGCGAATAATCGCCGAGCGCCTCGTTCAGCACCTGTCCCGAAGGGGAAAGGAGGGATTATCGGATGACCAGTTTGGCTTCCGTTCCGGGAGATCAACGATCGACGCAATAAAACGCGTTCTCTCTCGGACGGAGGCCGAAATCGCGGAGGGGAGGGTGGTGGCGGGCATCGGTTTCGATGTTAGAAACGCCTTTAACTCCCTCCCCTGGCCCGTGATAGGGGACGCCCTGACAGCGTATGGCGTCCCCGAGTACTTAATCATGGTCATCCGAGACTATTTTCGGGACAGGGGTCTAATGTACATAGACCGGGACGGTGTCCTGAGGGTTCGATTGATCGAGTGCGGGGTCCCCCAGGGGTCGGTCCTGGGGCCCCTGTTATGGATCATCGGATACGATCGGGTCCTCAGGACTCCCCTCCCCACGTGTTGCTGGCTCTCGGGATATGCCGATGACATATACCTGGGAGTCAGCGGGGAGGGGTGGCGGGAGCTGTTCAGGCTGGCCAATGTGGCAGCCGAGAGCGTGGTGCGCTCGATCGAGAGACTGGGCCTGGAGGTGGCACCCCCGAAAACCCAACTTACGGTTTTCTTTAACAAGAGGGAATGGGGCCCACCTCCGGATGGGCTCTGTCTCTCGATCAGAGGAGTATGTGTCCCGACCACTCCGTGTATGAAATACCTTGATATGTGGCTGGACAGCGGAAGGAGCTTTGGCGAGCACATAGCCCGAGTAGCCCCGAAAGCCTTGCAGGTGGCTAATTGCCTTGCTCGGCTTATGCCGAACCTCGGCGGGGCAGGAGGGCACGTGCGTCGTCTCTACGTTGCGGTGGTCTACTCGGTGTTGCTGTACGCGGCACCGATATGGTGGGAAAAGGTGGGCCAGACGGCCCGCCTGCGTGGGCGCCTGGCGGCGGTACAGCGGGTCGTTGCGATCCGTGCCGCCAGGGCCTACCGGACCGTATCGCACGTGGGGGCGACCGTCCTCGCCGGAATACCGCCCGCGCATCTCTTCGCAAGGATGTACGCAACTGTGTATGAGAGGATCGCGGCGATGCGCGGGCGCGGGCAGGTCATCGTCCCAAGGGCGAGGGCGTTGCTAAGGCTCCAAGGTAAGGAGGCCCTCCTTCGGTGGTGGTCCGACTGGCTGTCGGACCCCCGACAAGCCATTTATGAAAAGAGGACCGCGGAGGCTGTCCAGCCGGTACTCGCGGAGTGGGTGGAGGGCCGGAAGTTTAGATACCTGGCCTTCCACGCGGTGCAGGTGCTGACCGGTCACGGTTGTTTCGGCGCGTACCTGCACCGCATCGGGAAGGAGCGCACCGCGCGCTGCTATTACTGCCCGGAGGAGGCGGACACGGCGCAACATACATTGGAATTCTGCCCCTTTTGGGACGAACAGCGCCGTGTCCTCCGGGCAGCCATAGGAGAGGATCTTTCTCTGCCGGCTGTGGTGGCTGCGATTGTGCAGCCAGCCCGCGCAGGGGAAACAAAATGGAAAGCGTTCGCCTACTTTTGCGACCAAGTGATGTCGCGGAAGGAGGCGGACGAGAGGGTAAGGAGAGGAGAAGTTTCCCCTCCCTCCTCCCCTCAAGAGAGTGAAGAAGACGACGAGGGGGGCTCCTCCCCAGGTCCCGGGCCCCACAACTCCTCGGCGACATTAACATGGACAACGTCATAGTCGCAGTGTAATGGCAACCGTGGGGCGCCGGCCTCCGACGGGGCGGCGTCTCTAGGACACCCGTTATCCCCCCCCTTGATCAAACGGGACGGGTGAGCCGAGTTAAAGGAGGGTGGTGCGAGCGGCACGGGGGCGGACAATCTCCTCCTCGGAGGGAGGGTCCGCCCCCCTGCCGCTCTGTTATTCGCTGCCGGGGCAGCCGGCGGAGGTGCGTGCCGAGGGATCTGGCTCGGGCCGGCGCCCTACGGGGCGTCGGTCACATGCGCCGCCCAAGGCGCGCGAGGGCAGGAGGCCACGGCCGTATCGGCGACCGGAGCGTCCGCCTGCCTGCTTGCGGGCGCGAGGGGGGAGGAATGGGCGGTGGCGGCCGTTCGCGGTCGTCGTCGTTCTCCTCCCTCCCCCGCTCGGGAGGGCGGGCGGGAGGACTGGGAGAGCCTCCCGTTCGCTGCCAAATGCGGCAACTCCCGAAAAGGGGGAGTGGTGGATGAGGGTGGTGACACTCATCCGCCACTTGGAGTTAGGAGGGCTTGCCCTAAAGGGCGACATGCGGGGGGTCCACGGAAGTGATGCCTTCGGGTTTTCCCGGGGCCCCTCCTCATGGTGTATAGCGAGGGTCACTGGTTGGTAAGTTTAGTGAGTAGGCGACGGGTCCGGACTTTATCAAATCCGGCCCGTTGAATCCCACACTCCCTCTGCCCCGCCCAGGGGGTAGAGGGGTCTTCCCCCTTTCGAGGGGGCTGCTGGGCCACATACCGAGCTTGCTCGGAAACCCAGCAGATTCCCCCAACCTAAAAAAAAAAAAAAAAAAAAAGGTTAGGTTAGGTTAGGTTAGGTTAGGTTTCCTCCCCTCCCTCCAGGGGGTGGGGGGAGTCCTCCCGGAGCCTCTAGGTGCCCGGGGGACCCCTCCACTACGGGTTTTGCAAACCCGGAGTGCCCGAGCACACCAGTACCGTAATCCACGGCATTTTGCAAGGTCTGTCGTGGACCGGGGAGTCCTTTTCAGGACTCGCGAGGCAGACTACCTCTATAAATAATTGTCCGGTCGGTCGGGACCGTGAGGGGAAAGCCTTTGCTTCTCCAACCGGCCTGGGAGGGTGACCCGTCGGGCCGCTGGGACATATTCCCAGGTCGGGGCCGGCGGGTCTGGTCACCGGACGCAAGGGCCGGTGACGCGTGTGGAGTCCGTTGGGTCGGCGGTGGCGTGGGCGCTCCGTGTCCCCTGCTCGTGCGTGGCGGGGACCGGGATCGAGCGTGCTCGGCCGGAGCCGGGATCGAGGTTTCTCGGCCGGCCGCCCCTCGTTGCGTGCGGGTGGGGGGGCGGGGTTCTCTCGTTGGCGTCGACCGGCGGACGGTGCCTCAGGGGTCGGGGGCGGTCCCTGGGGGTCCTTCGGGGCCCTTGGGGGGCGCTCTCGATACGGGTATGGCGAACCCGGGGATACCCGAGGGCTCGGGCAGGCTGGGCTCGTGAGGCAGGGAAGCCAACCAGCCTAGGAGACGGACACTCCGAAATAAAACCACCAGTAGAAATTATGATAAGTTCTACTACGAAGAAGCACTTACCGTCTCAGAGGGATCGGATACTCAGGGGCCGGCGGGATGGGGGTGTCAAAAGACAAGGCTCAGCCATCCTCTCGTCGTTAGCCAGCGATGAGCCACAAAGAGAAAATAAAGGGTCGGATAGGGAAAGGTCGAAAGATAGGAACGTTTCTCTCTCCCCGGTGGTAAGCCTGGTTAGGCTGCCGCCGGCGAGGGGAAAGGTTTGGATACCGATGGGGAGCGGAGATGCGATGAAGGAGAGGATAAAACTCCTCAGGAGGAGTGGAGAAAAGGATCTCAGAGGATGCTCTCGCAACGGGCTCGCTCAGTTCCCCGGACTTATCGGGGAGAGAATGGAAGAGTTGTCGGTGGAGGAGGTGATGGATAGATCCAAGTACCTCCTCTATAGAGTCCTTGTTGCCCCTGT
>NW_020220709.1:0-6941 GCF_003070985.1 Temnothorax curvispinosus | reverse complement strand
CCAGAATTATCATTTGGATGTCTAGCTATTCACACACACATATCTGCTTATAATTAATATCGTATAAATTGTTTTATATGTTGTCAGCGCTCCCCCTCTAAAGGAATTCTTTTATCGCTCATGATTAACTTAATGTATTTGCTGATAATAACGTTTCGGTTAATTTCAAAATATAGATACTATCTCAGATTAAAATTAACACAGGAAAAAAGATTTTGATAAAAAGAAAATTTTGTACTAGCTAGTGTACACACACATATAAATTATAGAAGATTATACGATGTGTATCGAATATGTGTATATTTAATATATTATATAATCAAGATTATATATAATCAAATATATTCTCCACAAATATATATATGTTTATTACGTTTATACATGTTTTATACTTAAATGTTACATTGATACAAGTTTTTATATAAGTATATTATATTACTTATATTTAATAGGCAATTTTATTGTCTTTTACATATTATAATTTTTACCGTTTGATCATGAGAGAATAATTATAATAATTGACATTAGAGGAGACTAGCTGCAATGTAAGTAAAATCTCCTTCCTCTCCCGGGGCCGCGAAACGAAAATACAGAACGAGGATGGAAACCTCGGCGCGTAGATTAGGAAACGAAGTTTCAGCCGGAAATACCGATGTACGCCGGGTGAACGTTCAGCGCGAGCTGCAGGGTCGGAGGGCCAGATTAATTGATACCGTTACGTAGAAACCGAGAGGGAGAGAGAAAATCGAGGGAGGATGTGAAGGAGCATGCGAAGGTATAAAAGAAAATAGATGCACAGGGATGGGATAGAATCAAAGTTGTTGGGCCACTGTAGAGGAAATGCAGTTGCGGTGTCGACGAAGCGAGGCTGCTGGGCGGGACCGCGTCGGAGCAGCAATTGAACATTTGGCTAATGTGTTTTTCCATTCAGAAAATTGGACATTTCAGGCGCTGCGACTGGTTTAAACTCTATATGCTGAATTAATTGAATTTACTCTTCAAACTCGACATCCGCGATCTCTCTCGGTCTCGATTATTAAACGTTTTCTGTACGGAAGTATATTCGCCGAAGATGAATGTTTAACAATTCGAATCCCCGGAAAAGTCGGTTATTGACTAGAATTGCCTTTTGTGATAAAGACAATATTAAGTATTAACGAGTATATATTATTGCATCTGTTATCTAAAATCTAAAATACATCTTACTATCTCACCTTTATTTCGCTTTTTAGATAACATTTAAGAAAATTCAAAATGTTAAAAAAATATTCTGCATCTTTAAGTTTATCTAACGCGGTTTGGCGTTTGCACAAAAGTTTAATACTGAAAAGTTTTTTACTGAAATTTGGTAAGATATTCTTGCATTGAATGAACAATTCGTGACAATATTATATGTACATTGTTCACGTATCATGTCGTTGCACTTCGCGCAAAGGGTCTTCGTGGGATTTCGCGCGTTCTGGCCGCGTGCCATCGTTTCCGTCTCCAACCTCGGACATCTTTCCGGTTGCGGTCCTTGCCGACCGTATGGAACGCCGCTTCCTCGGCGTTGGCGCGCGGAACGAGTTTAATTCGACCGCTCTAAGAAACTGGCTGCGGTCGCATTCCTCAGGCAAGTTCCTGATTGTGTGTCCAGCGCCGTCGAGGGAGTTCGCGCGTTCCCGCCGCGGGGACGGTCACCGCTCTCTAGCAGCGGCCTGACCACCAGTATTTATGTCCACAGGACACAACCGGGGTATCCCGAGTGTTCCGGGTAGTTTCTCGGACCCGCGTCCCGCTGGCCCGCTAATGGTTATGGTAATTACCGGCCCTAATTGCGAGCAATGAAATTACGAAATATCAAAGTTCGCCGCGACAGTGTTCACATCTACTCATGCCTGCTCCTTTCACTGCACTAAGGCTGTTCGTGCGCCGCAAGAAAAGAATTAATTTAGTTTAACGAACGACACTTAGAGCTTTAAAATTTACACAAGCAAGATATTGTTTAATAGGAACTGCCAAATTCTGAAGAGAAATTTGATCAAATATTTCTAAAATAATATTTGTGCTTTTTAATAGTATCGTCTAAATATCGTCTAAAATAATATTTGTGCTTTTTAATAGTATCGTCTAAATATTTAAGGCAAAATATTAAGATTATTGCGTTTAATTTTCTGCATATACATTTGATGCACTATTTGTAATTCAACTTAAGCGATATGTAGAGGGTATGCGAAACTATCCGATAGATAAAGCAACAATATCAGACACGAGTTACTCTGACTCGTTAATCGGTTACTCCGTTGCTCATTGTAATCACATTCGTCGATTTCGAGGCTGTTTCGAGGCGCGCGTATCCGGTTTCGTTACGGTTCTTTCTTCGGCTGGTGCGCGCGGACTGACCGGCGCAAAGGTAAAAGTTGAACCGTCGGAGGCGCCTTGATGTGGTTATCGCACCCGGGGAAATCCGGCTCTTTACCTCCCGGAGGCTGGCTAAATTGGCAAATATTAAAATTCTTTCGATGCGGAAGGAGCGTGTACAATGGCTCGTGAAATGCAGGAACTCTCGACGTTCCCTCGCCCTACCGCGGGGCGGTTGTCCGCATTTAAAACCTCCGCCGAGTTTTTCCGTGCTTTTCTCCGCGCTTGATCTGAAAATTTCGTCTGATTACTTTATTGTTCTCCGAACGGACCAGCTTTCGTTTCGATGCTTACCGTGGATTTTATATTTAACAGTCGCAAGCTGGATTACGAGTGCCTGTTTTTCGTACTTGATCGAATTACTTATTATTATAATCGAAAAAAGCTCAGTTAAAAAGCTATAATTAAATTTAAGAATCTTTAAAGTAAAAGTGCCACGATACTTTTACACGTGAATATTCATGAACCTAATTAGGCAATATTGTAAATGTATATTATAGCAATTTTATTATTTAACGATTCATTTTTGCTGAAATTAAATTATCTGTATTTAGGTTTACTTTCATATTGCGGAACAAACAGCGATTCTACAGCGATTTTTCTTGAGGGCTAGAATGCATACTTAATTGCTTAAAAAGAGTTGGTGCTGAAGAAATGATAGAGCTTTTGCGAAACATTGCTTTTGGAACATGACACGACATGTTCGCAAATGGATTAATTTCCATGAATTTTTAACGTTAGCTCGGGCTGAAAATGAAAAAAGTTTCTTGCCGGTCGCTGTAATTAAAACGCCTTATACGAGGCAAGGAGACCTTACAGACAGCTTTGTTAATCGAGCTGGAGGTGCTCTCGCGTCATTCGCTCGCCTAATAAAAATTAACGGCGAGCAGGTGCAGGGGTTGCGTGAAGGGTTGGGCAGTCTCGTTTCGAGGCGGCCAAAGGGTTGCTCTCATGGCGAGAGGGCGGGCGCCAAGAAAAATTATAAAAATAATCTGGCCGAGGAGGGGGCAGTCAATTGGGGTGGAAAACTTGCGTAACAAGCAGTCCCGAGGAAATTGCGGGAAAAACCGTTTGCCACGAACGGACGACAGCGGCTGCGGAGAGAGGCCGGTACTAGCTCGGTTGAACCCTCTTCCATTCCTGACGGTGGGAAGCAAAGAAAAATAAACGAGTCGAGTACGACGGGAGTCAACCGTGGAAATAATAATATTAACGTTAGGTAAGAAAGGCAGAGCATCGTCAAGATATCTTTGAAGTTTCGCGGTTTCGGAAACGAGAGTATTTCCGTCATCCGAGTTATATGCAAGATTATATATCTAAAGGGATATTTTTTGAAATATATAAGATATAAAATATACATCAATTTCAAATCTTTATTTAATATTTTAATCTTAAATTATTGGATTCAATAATGCTAATTTCGTAGTTAAATTATAGCTAATGTGAGTAGAATAGAATAAAACAAGACATTATTTGTTTTATTTGTATTAAAGATAGGACTGTTTTATAATTTTTTTACGATTACTTTTATTAGATAATTTTCTGATAAATGTTTCTTTTTTCTTTAATCTAAGCATTTCAGAAAGTATACACGGACAAAAATTCGATTACTTTATTTTATTAATTTCCTTACACATACGTATATAGGGATAGAGCAATTTCAAATCGATTAGTGCGTAGTTACTCGTTTCTCGTGCCTTATGTGCCACGCATTAACTGGGTCAGTAGAGCGTATAGACGCATATAGACACGTCGCACTTCCGGATTTGTCGTGCGTGCGAGCCTCATCGCGTGAAGTCTTTATCGATTTTATCTTCGGTCTCGCGCGCCGTAAGGCCACGCTATGAAATACCTAATTCGATCGAGCTGGAAGGAACGTGTGCGAGTTCTCGGAACGATCCGACAAGTAGCTATTTACGTGCACCATCGTGTCTCGCGAGGCAAGGTGGGAGAGGGTGTCGGTGAGCAAAAGGAGGATCGGGACAGGGGGTGTCAGCCACCCCAATTCGTACGCTTGCTGGCTTAAACGGTCCTCGCTTAATACGACACAAGAGGCTAATCTTAAAAAATTCTGGCCGAGATAAGCCCTTTTCGGGGGTCGCGGATCTCTCTTGCCCTTCGCCCCCTAGCCGCCCAGGCAGTTACGGAGCTCCTGAGCGGGGCAGATTGAGCCGCCGTTCTTCTTTTCATTAGCTGATAACTGGATTCCGGGATACGCCTGGCCTACGAACGACACGTTAACCTTTTGCGTAACTACCGCCGGAAATATTACCGGGGAGACTACGCCATTCTCTACTTCCTCAAATTAACATATCCTGATAAGACCGCCTCGATGTTGATATAAATTTTGTTCCCGAAACTTTAAACGCGAAAGATGGCGAATGATAAATCGTAAAGCTGTTTCGCGTTAATCTTTAGGCATATCGACTAAAATGGGATTTTTTTTTAAGTATATATCTTTAAGATAATTTTTTTGTCCGCTTGTGAGTACATTTTGATTATGTAACAATTAAACAGAACTACTATTACTTTACTAATTACTTTCCGTGAAAAGTGAAATATGCATTGGCGAATTAACTAAGTTGATTAACTATGTAAGTGAATTAAGAATAATTTTTGTCAGAATTTTAAGATTAGCTCCTTCAGAAAATGGCTTCAATTTTTCTTGTTTTTCTTTATCTCTCTTCCTCTTTCATAACGTCGTGCTTCGCTCGAACGAGGTGTCGGTGACCGACTGACGCAATATTAGCCGCTTGGTCCCCGTCATCTGCGAGAAGTGCTCAAAGAGATATCCGCGAAACAAGTTTTCCCGCAATTTTCCTTCCTATACTCGCGAGGGCCCCCTGGGAGAATCTCTTCTTTCGCTTTCTCTCTCTCTTTCTCCCCTTCTCTCTCTCTCTCTCTCTCTCTCTCTCTCTCTCTCTCTCTCTCTCAATTTCTCTTGCTTTTGCGATCCGAGTAGTTGAAGTATCTAGAGAGAAAGGGAGAGAAATAGAGAGAGATACAAGAAGGCACCCCTGGAAAGATGACCGCGTCGGGCCGCTGGCTATAATTTCATTAGCTACCACGAGACAAATGAGCGACTATTGTGAGACGCGCCGGTTGGTCGGAAGATTTTCTATCCGCTCGTGCAGTTACGATGCCCGGACAACAGCATAATAACTATTCCGAGAGACTATATGTCCGTTCGAAATTAATTGGAATCATTCGTGAAGCATATGGTGCAAAATCATTACGATTTATATAATATCTAAGTGATGTGTTAATAACTGTAATTTTTACAGCAATATTACTTTCTATCTTTAATCTATTAATTAATCTATTAATCTATTAATTAATTGGTTGCATTTTTATTCCAATTATAAATTGATCACTATTTACACGATAGTAAAGGTTAAAAGCGCTAGAGAAAATATGATTGCTCGATGTTTATAATTAAATACTTCAGCGAGATGAATCAATTGATAGTTAGTACGATTTCCCTTCGGGCGCGTTAATTCAGGTTCTCGCAAAACACCGAGCGTTACTTGTACTCCTTCATGCCGCTCTTTCGCTTTTTTTTCTTTTCTTTTTCTTTTTCTTTCTTCCTTGTGCCGGCTGTTTGCACTGGTAATTACCGGCGCACGAAATACGTCGCAAGAAAAACATTAATATCAAACGACGTGGCTGCCGACAGTGCAAATAGAGGATCTTAATGGTGAGCCAACTTTCGAGCAGACTCGAGGAGGAAGGTAGGCGTGGAGAGTACAAGATGGAAGATGTGGAGGGACACCTTTCAACCCCTTACTACCACCGTCTGTATCGCGCTCGCCTTCATCGGGACTTTCTTCGTAACTAACGATACTTCCTCTTGCGGTTTAAGGAGACATTTTCATCACATTTCTGCTTCTCTTTTTCGTAGAAGCACAGAGATCTCTGCTGGATTCTGAGATTGAAATTTACTTGCAAAAGGGATGAGACTTGGCGTCTATTTGACAGAGAAGCGTTAAATCGTGCACGGCTGTAATTTTCGAGCGAGCTTTATGTGCCCCCCTCGTCTAGAATTTTGCTGTGTGACCACGTTGATAATTCTTTCTTCCCTTTGCCTCGCGTACTGTCCTCCACTCGTACGCACCCCCTTGCTTTCTGTGAGAAGTGATTCATATTTTTTTTCGGCATATTGCGACCGAGGCTGAGTGCCTGGCCCTCGCTAAGGAAGGTTGGGGCTTTGTCCAATTAAGCGTCCGAAAAGCCAGTCTTTTCGACTGGCAGCGCGCGAGCGGCTTCGCATATTTCTGTCTGGAGAGGCGAGAGAGGAAGAGAGAAAGAGAGGAAAAGGGAGGGAGATGATTTCACCACGTCGCTCGAAAAGAGGAAAAACTCTTCTTCCTGATGATTGCTGCTGCGATATCCTCCCTTGGTGTCCTTTCCTGCCTTCCTCCCCTCTCCAACGTTATTCACTTTTGACTCGAGTATTTCGTTGGACGTCCCAAGTTATCAGCAATTAGCTCAATAATTTCCTGTCGCCCCACGGTTGACAGCTCGTCACTTTGACGGTCCTT
>NW_020220708.1:2310-3198 GCF_003070985.1 Temnothorax curvispinosus | reverse complement strand
AAAAGGGGAGCGGGCAGAGCTCGAGCCCGCTGGTACCGCCAGCGGAGCAGCCAAGGTGGCGGTCAGGGCGGCCGAGGCGGCGGTCGGGGTGACCGAGGCGGCGGTTGGGGCGGCCGAGGCGGCGGTTGGGGCGGCCGAGGCGGCGGTCGGGGCGGCCAAAGCGGTCGGGGCGACCGAAGTGGTTGGGGTGACCAGGCCCCGAAAATATGAAAATTTAAATTTATATTTTTAATATAATAAAATGTAAAAAATATTTTAAACTTTTCATTTATTTGAAATACTGTATCCATTCCTAAGTTTTCCTTTCAATTAGCGAATTCGGATGATCGCACTAGTATACGCACTCATCAGTATAACTAAGCACAATAACACGATAAAATAAATTAAAAATTTTGGTTTTTAACATATGTTTTTATATTTACGTTAAGAGGTTATACCTATATGTACATATATAAAAAAAATGTGGTATAATAGGGCTACAGGCGAAGGTCCACGTTAAAAACCTAACGCACTATTAGTGGCACCTCATAGGTAGTGCGGAAGTAAAGCGTTCATATTTCTTTTTTGAACAATGTTTGTTATATTAAGAAATACAAACAAATACATAATTTACATTTATATAATATGCATTTTTGATATCGGTAGAGATTACATGATTAATGTTATGTGCTATGTCGATAATTTTGCAATCTTACCAGTAACGCATTCACGTTTTTCGCGATGCGATTTTGTTTATCCTAGCCTCTTCTCTTGCCGTCTTGCAAATCGCCGTGTCACAGAGGTACAGAGATATCTCGGTATTCCTAGCGATTTTCAAGGTAAAAGAATATATTTTATTCTCTTTTTTGCATTCTTTTCGCAACCATTTATCATTACTTACTTTGTTTA
>NW_020220708.1:912-2210 GCF_003070985.1 Temnothorax curvispinosus | reverse complement strand
AACGCTTTGCTATCTGGGACGTTTATTTTTTTATGCAAATACGAAGTAAAAAACATAAATGTAAAAATATTTATGAGAAATAAGACAATGTAAAAGTAATCTTTTGAACAATGTTTATTATATTAAGAAATACAAGACAAACAAATACACATAATTTACATTTATATAATATGCATTTTTTATATCGGTAGAATTTAAATTACATGATTATTGTTATGTGCAATGTCGATAATTTTGCAATCTTACCGGTAACGCATTTACGTTTCGCGCGATGCGATTTTGTTTATCCTAGCCTCTTTGCCGTCTTGCAAATTGCCGTGTACAAAGGTACAGAGATATCTCGGTATTCCTAGCGATTTTCAAGGTGAAAGAAGATATTTTATTCTCTTTTTTGCATTCTTTTCGCAAGCATTCATCATTACTTACTCTACGCACACATACACGTAAATAGAGAGGGTTTGGAGTCAGTAATTACTGTGGGAGTGACGAACCACGGGGTCCTGATCTCTATTTGCAACACACACTACACACATACAGTTCTTTTTACTTCCTTTATTTTCATTTTTTCTTTATTCAATTCTTTCGCTTTTCATTTTTATTGCTTTGTTTCCGATATGGAAAGGTGTGATGCATTGCCCAAAAAACCTAAGCGAAGTTTTGTGGAAGCTTGGCTTAGTGATAAACGTTATAAAGATTGGATACGTAAAGTATCATCTAATGAAAGTTATTATTTTTGTACTGTTTGCAATAACAGTTTTTCCTGCAATGCAGCACACGTTAACAGACATGCAGGTTCTGCGTGCCACCGAAAAAATTTAAAAGAAAATGTGTCATTATCTATTGATGATGACGTAGCTGTACATGTACAACATAAAACACCAAAAACGTCAGTGTTTAAAATTGAATGATTAAATATTGATGATTTTAAGTTATGGTTACGTGAGGTTCCTCATGATAACAAAATATGTTTTTGTAAAAATTTGCAAAAAATATTTTCCGCTTCATTATCCAAAATTTGTCGGCACGCAAAATCTGAAAATCATTTAAGCTTACGTAAAAAAAAAGATATCGAAGCGAACAAATCAAATGATGATTATAATACGCAAGCTAAGGAATCTCCTTTGTCGTTAGATGAGCGTACAAAATCGGCGGAAATAAAATTCGCCGCTCTTGTTGCACAGAAAAATATTCCTCATCAGACGGCACCAGAAATTCTTCAGTTTTTTCAAGACATAGGACAAGATCCTGAAGTGTTGCAAAACATGAAGATGGGTCGAACGAAATGTAAAAACATAATT
>NW_020220708.1:0-812 GCF_003070985.1 Temnothorax curvispinosus | reverse complement strand
TCGGAAACATTCGAACGCTCGACCGACTCGACAGCACACGGATGTGCCTTCGCGCTTTGGTGTGCGTTGGCAGCATGTGGAGGGGATGCGCTGGCATGCACTGTTTGTTCGATTACACGTTTGACAATGTCAAATTGACACATTTTTCCGGACGGTGGATACCATAACCTAGGCTTTGTTCGGGGAGCGCGCTATCAGCGCTATTTGGTTATTCTATCCTTGTTGTACATCTGATGAGCGATAAAGATAGAACGATGCAATAGCGCTAATAGCGCGCTCCCCGAACGCAGCCCTAGAATACAAAAGCGTATCATGGAAATGAAGTCCTTAATTGGTATTTAGTGTACAGATTTCGTCGCTCGTCGGTCGCGGCGTCGTCGAGTTGCGGAGGATGCGCGGCGCGCGGTGAGAATCCGCGAGGGAATATCGCCGGACGGGGATCTCCGAGATTGTTTACATTCTTCCGCAAGCGTTGCTCCTACGGCGGGATTGACCGCCATATAGGGAATCACCTTGCCCATCTTCCGCGTGCCTTTTTTCCCCTCGAGCAATAGGTTCGAGAGATTCGAGTGGCTTAACGTTGCGCTGAACGACGAGGGAGGTGCTCTGGACCATCTGGAAAGGTACCGAAGGAAAGAAAGTTTGCTGCTGCTGCTGTTGCTGTTGCTGGCACCGTTGGTGTCGGGACATCGCGCGAGCGTGCCCTCCGGAAGAATCTCGGGTACCCCCGGGAGCTCCTCGAGCGACTAGAAAATCCTGAGATGCCTCGCGAACGCCCACGGGAATATCCTGCGAGTACTTAATTTGAATGC
>NW_020220707.1:0-1235 GCF_003070985.1 Temnothorax curvispinosus | reverse complement strand
AAAAAAACAGTCAACAAGTGGAGACTTGACCAGGACGGAGATCGTCTAACAAAAAACAAATTTGCGCCAGTGCTGAAAACTGCAATCGACAGCATGAATCTCACGGGAACAATTATTCGAGGCTTCGCGTCTTGTGGATTGTTCCCGTTTTCGGCAAATGCCGTCGATTTTGATGTCCTTAGAAAAGGTTTAAAGAAACGAAAATCGAAGGAAGACAACAAAGTCGAAAGTCAGGCTGAGGACACCAAATCGGCGGAGTTTCTGAAATTCTTCGAAGAGCGGCTATCAGCCGGTCTGCTACCAGAGTTTATCGAATCGGAACGTATTAGTTTTTGGAGTGGCGCGGTAGAAAATCGAGGACTTTTTACGTTTTGGTTGCAAATGAAGGGAGTCACTGGTATAAACAGACAATTTAGGAAAACTGTTTTTTGATTGCTCTTTTTTTGTCGTGGATAAAATGAACTTCCGCAAAGTTCATTTTATTTAACTTTATTTAGTTTATGTTTTGGATATTTTTGTGTTTGTATATATAGGCTACGAAAAAATGAGTGTAGATTCGGGCACAATCGACGATGCAGTGGTACCGAGCGACGATCAAAAGTTAGAGGACGCCGAGAGAACGACGGCCGAAGACGGTAGAGGAACCCTGACGGATTGCGCTGCAATAATTACGGCGAATAAGAGTCTGAGTTTGGGGGCAGATCAAAGCATCGTTGTGCTGGCGGTTGAACACGATGGGACTCTGGCAACGATCAATCTCGACGAAAATAGCGGCGCTGGTCAATCATTCGGCGACGCAATCAAAATCAAATAGCGCAACTGACCCCTTGGAGACCGAACAATTTATTTCGGAAAATGAACTAGGCGCAGGTTTGTATAAAAATACAAAAACACAAAAATGTTTGAATTTTTCCTGTATTTGGCGTCTTTTGATTTGCAGCAGGCGAGACTTGACAGCAGAGCCCCCGAAGGTACTCCAGATCCGTTCAAAGATGCCCTATTTTGGCCCCCGGATCTTCCAAACAAAAAAAGGAAGAGGCCCCTCGACGGTCCTAAGCCTCCCACTGTGGCTACTTCCGATAAGTGGGTGGAATATGAAAAATCTAAACAAGAGGAAAAAAGAAACATTCTACGTGAAAAAGAAGATAGGATAAAGAGAAGGAAGGAAATGCAAGAAGAGAAGAAACGTGTGCAAGAAGAGAAGAAGCGAGCGCAAGAACAAAAAAAGCTGGAAC
>NW_020220706.1:0-5628 GCF_003070985.1 Temnothorax curvispinosus | reverse complement strand
ATATATATATATATATATATACAGGCATGTGTATGGAATAAATTTTCAAAATCGACATGTATCGGGTCGGTAATTGAGCATGACTAGCTGTGCGGTGTAGCTTGATTACTGTACAGGGAGGCCGCGTAAATTTGTATGGGCCCCGTGCGCGTGCGTGATCAACCCGAGCTCCCATAGATCTTTTCAGCAGTGCTGGAGATCGCAACGGACAGTGGTGTGCGCGTGCGGATAGCCCTGCAGAGGCACGTGGTTTTCTCGCTTTGGGGTTATTGTGAATTGCAGTGCGTTCTATATAGCCTCATAAGCATTAAATTTTTATCGCTGAAAGAGATCTAGTGATAGAAATTGTAAATTATTATCGGTCAATATGAATGTTGGTTTATCTTGTCAAAAGAGGAATGCTAATGTTCAATTGATATTTGAATCCCGATTTAGATGGAAGAAGATAAGACGAAAAATCTTCCGATGGATGAGGAAGAAAACCAGGATTCACTGGTTGACTACGATAGTGACAGCAGCGTGGTCACAGTGGTAGAGAGAGAGAGAGAGGTAGTGATAAAACAATAAGTAAAGATGAAGGTAAAAGAGTATTTTTTTTAAATAAAACAATCAAGAAGGATAATATACTTGTGTATTCAGAGATAGAGTAATTTAAAAATGTTGTTTAGAAGAAAAAGAGAACAAGAAGGAGACTGAAGCAAAGGGTGCAATCCCGAAACGCGGCAAACCAAAAATTATAGAGAACATAGATGTAAATAGAGAATGGGCTGAAAATCGTCCTGTACTACCTATAGGGACAAAGATGCTTTACGAGAAACAAGAAAAAATGGTTGAGAAAATGGAATCGGTAATGAAGATGTTGGATAAGGTTATGACCCAAGCAACCTCCATGATGGAAAACATGGTAGAAGTCGCCCGCGTAAATTTAGAGAAAGAGAAACTAAAGATTAGACGTTTAGAGGTAAATAAACAGAATACGCAAAGTAAAGTAGAAAACGGTATACAAACGGTTAAAGAATTAGAAGTAGAGCCTAAAAAGAAAAAGTTAGATGAAACAGTCTGTTCAGTCGAGAAAAATAGAAGTTTAGAGACAATTAAGAGTGCTTTAGAAGTAGAATTAAACAGTCAAAGGTTGCATATTAGAAGAGAATATAAGCTGACGCAAAAATCCAACTTTGATCTTTGGATGGATTATTTAAAATCCGAATTAATGAATAACGAGTTATTAGATGTAATAGATTCAAACATTGATAGTCCAGAAAATCTTTCCGAATTAAAAGTTGCTAAGAGAAAAAGTTTAGTTAGAGATATAATAATCAATCATTTAGATGAAAATTATCATAAAAGGATTTTACATGAGAAAGATCCAAAAGAAATTTTGAAGAAATTAAGAAGTTATAAAAAGAGTGAAGTAAACGTTACTCATACATCGGTACGGACTAAACTCTATCAAATTAAAATGAGAAAAGACGAAAAAGTAAGTGATTTTTGCAAACGCTTTGATTCAATAATTAGAGAATATGAATCATGTGAAGATGCGGTACCTCTCACAGAACAAGAAATGAGATCTGCATTGTATCAAGCTGTGTCAATTAATGTGCCGGAACTGAGGAATGTAGATTTAATTAGAAGACAAACTAATCTTAAAGAAATGAATGTAGATGAAATAAAATCTTTCATGATGCAGTTAGAGGCAGAGACTAAGAGTGAAGTTAGAGAGAGGCTAGAGAAACCAGAGGTTAGAGTGCAGAGGGCTACCGCAGAAGAGCACAAAGAAGTAAAGTGCTACCGATGCAACAAATTGGGTCACATGGCGAAGGACTGCCCACTAGCGGGATCAGAGGCCTGGTTCTGTTACTACTGCCAGGAGATTAGAGGACACAAGGGTGATAGCTGTCCTAATGCCGGAGCCCAGACGAACAGATTTAGAGGAAAAAGGTATACAAATAAAACCGTTAATAAAAATATAAACAAAAAGAATAGATGGTAAAGGAGATCTTTTGTTGTTAACAAATGAGAAAGAAAAGAAAGTAATTAAATTAACAAATGTAATTGCAACGAAGGAAGTATCCGAAAATTTACTATCTTTAAGAAAGCTGGCTGATGCAGGGTTCAGTATTTATTTAGATGATAAAGTGTTTAAAGTTCACAATAAACTAACAAATAAAATTGTTTTTGAAGGAATTTATGAGAAACCAAATTGGATTATGCAATTTGAGGTTAAAAACAACAATATAGAGGACAATGAAAGTGTAGAATGTGCTGTGTATAGATGTAGAGCAGAAATTGTTCCACATTGTGAGTCTCCTGAACAATCGCAAGCAAACATTCAGACCAGTGAATTATCAATTTCGGAGAGAGAATTAGACGAAAGAGACAATGTTGGCTCTGCGATTGGGAGGGAGAATGAAGGAGAGCTCACAAATGTGAACGAAAATATAGAATACAATAATGCTGAACTCGATCAAGTCATTAAGTTAGAAGATATACAAACATTAGAGAATATAGAAGAAATGTGTGAAAGCTCAGTAATTGAAAAAGTAAAGAAATTAGAGAAAATAAATGAGGCGATGTTATGGCATGTTAGATTAGGTCATGCGTCGTTAAACTATTTAAGACAGCTACAAAAAGTAGAAAAGAGATTAGAGACAGTTAAGTTTGATAACTCCATATTAGAGTGTGAAGTCTGTATAATGGCAAAGATGGCAAAATTGCCGTTTAAAGAAAACAGAAATAGAGCACAGAGACCACTACAAGTGATACATATGGATATCATGGGTCCAATAAAACCTACATCTTATCCAGGACGAAAGAGGTTTATAATAACCTTTATAGACGATTATTCTAGATTAGCGAAAGCTTACTCCTTGAAGACGAAAGATGAATCGGGAGAAGCTCTAGAGAAATACCTAATATCCGCCAGAAATCTACTAGGAAAAAAAGAAAAGCTATGCTATGTGAAGTCAGATCAAGGCAAGGAATTTACGGGAGGTGCTTTTAAAGAAGTGTTAAAAAGAAAAAATATAGAAGCCATATATGCACCACCGTACACTCCGGAACATAATGGAGTTGCAGAAAGGTTTAACAGAACGATGCAAGAGAAAATAAGAACATATATGTTCGACTCGGGATTACCAAAGAGTATGTGGGAGTTGGCAGTTGACGCTGCTGTGCATGCGTACAACAGATCTCCACATAAGACTATAGAGTATGAGATCCCCTTGAAGAAGTTCTCGTCAGAAACAAGTTGTCATTTCGAGCAAATAAAGAGATTTGGATGCATTGGATATGCAAGAGTACCAAAGCCTACGTCGAAATTTGACAAGAGAGCTATTAGAGGTGTGTTGGTAGGATATACTGACACTGGATATATACTCTGGCATCCAAGCACAAGAAAATTTATAGAGTCCCGACACATTAGATTTAATGAAAAGATAACATATAAAAATGTATATCAAAACAGTCAAATAGAAGAAGAAAAAGACTTAGATAAAAATTGGATGAAAGAATTTGTAGAGGATGAGGAAAAGGGAGAACAAAAACTAGAGATTCCTGAGAAAAGGAAAAGAGGTAGACCGAGAAAACAAACAACACAACTAGACGAACAGAAGCAGAAGGACACACGAAAGGAAAGTGAAGCTCCAATGACTAGAAGTAAAACTAAAAGAAAACTAGAAGATAATGGAGACACTGATGTGCGGAGAAAAATAGAAGATGTTAGCTTTGCTAATTATATTAATGTGAAAAATATTCAACGGAATATAGAGAATGAAGATGAATTACATCAATGCCTTATGGCATCGTTAAATAGAGAGCCTGTTACTTATGAAGAAGCTATATCAAGTAACGAAAGAGAGAATTGGAAAATTGCAGTCAAAGAGGAACTTGAATCTATGTATGCTAATCAAGTGTGGGAACTTGTTGATAGACCATTAGAGAAATTAGATGGAAGACGACCTAATATAATAGATTCAAGATGGGTATTTAAGAGGAAATTAGAAGCAGATGGATCAACCAGATATAAAGCGAGACTGGTGATAAGAGGATGTAAAGACAAAAATGTGTATGATCTAAAAGAGACATATGCAAGATATGTCTCAAGATATGCGGTTTCAAGATTGTCACTGGTTAGATCTATATTAGCAATGATAAATAAATATAACTTATACGCTAGTCAGCTAGATGTTAAGACTGCGTTTTTAAATGGAGTTCTAGAAGAAAAAGATGAAATATATATGGAAATTCCAGAAGGAGTAGAACTGGATGAAAACACCAAGAAGACTAAGGTGTGTAGATTGAATAGAGCTTTATACGGATTGAAGATAAGTCCGAAAAGATGGAATAAAAGATTTTCAGAAGAGGCTAAGAAACTTGGATTAGAGAACGACCTACATGAGCCATGCCTGTTCACGTGGAGGAAAGAAGGCAAAATAGTGATCGTATTACTTTATGTAGATGATATGTTGGTTGCATGTAATGATCAGAAGAAATTAGAAGAAATCAAAAAGAAGTTGAGTGAAACATTTGAGACGAAGGATCTTGGGGAACCAAAGAACTTTCTGGGAATAACAATAGAGCGAAACAAAGAAGAAAGTTGTATGTATATTCATCAGACGCGATATACTTAGAGCATATTAGAAAAGTTTCATATGAATGAATGCAAGCCTCAGAACACTCCTATGATCACCAGAAAAGTGAGCAATAAAAACAGAAAATTAGAAGAAAAGAGTATTAGAGAAGAAACTAAAAGAGTACCTTATAGAGAAGCTATAGGAAGCTTAATGTATCTGGCAAATGCTACACGACCTGATATAGCCTTTGCAGTAAACTATTTAGCAAGAAGACAATTAGAGCCCACGGAAGAAGACTGGCAAGATGTAAAAAGAGTCTTCAGATATCTTAGAGGAACTGCAAATAGAGGATTAATGTTTAAAGGTAAAACAGATGAGTTAGAGTCGCTGACAGACGCTAGTTTCAGAGATTGCATTGATTCTACATCCACTGGAGGATATATAATCAAAATATTTGGAGATGTGATAGCATGGAGAAGTCATAAACAGACATATGTCACACTCTCTACCTGTCAAGCAGAGTATCTAGCAATGAGTGAGGCCTGTCAAGAAGTAATCTCATTAGACAAGTCGCTCAGATATGTTGTTGGAAAAACATTCTTGCCTGCAACAATCTGGTGTGATAACAGAGCAGCAGGAAACTGCACTAAGAAGGATGGAAGTCACAAACTTAAAATGTTTGATGATAACTTAGAAGAAATAAAGAAAAACTTAGAAGAAAGAGAAGAAACTGGAAACAGAAAACATATGGCTGACACTCATGGAGACTTTATCAAGCAGTGTGTTGATCAAGGGAAGGTGAAAGTCGAATGGATTGAGACCAAAGAGAACTTAGCAGACATTATGACAAAACCTTTGCCTTTAGAAGCATTTGCATATCTAAGAGACAATATAATGAATATAGAGTTTGAACAGAATTAGAGATCTATTTTACTCGATAACTGATTTTTGATATGTTACAGATAAAGAAGAAAATTAGACGAACACGGATCGCTCGCACAAAGGGAGGGAGTATGAGAAGCCGGGCTTTGAACGAGCGACGTGCTCCCGCCCTTCT
>NW_020220705.1:0-5891 GCF_003070985.1 Temnothorax curvispinosus | reverse complement strand
TTTTTCTGTCTGATCGCGAACTACTCATTCGTTAGTGGACCGAATTTTTACCCCGAGTACATGAAATAGGGGTAGAATTTCCCGGGGAGTGCCATAAAGTGTACAGTTTTTCGTTACCGATTTTCTGAAAATCGATTTTTTTTATTTTTTAAATTTTTCTGTCTGATCGCGAACTACTCATTCGTTAGTGGATCGAATTTTTACCACGAGTACGTGAAATAGGGGTAGGATTTTCTGGAGAGTGCCATAAAGTATATAATTTTTCATTATCGATTTTCTGGAAACCGGTTTTTCTAATTTTTCTAATTTTTAAGTCTGTCTGTCTGTTTGACCGCGAGTAATCGCTCGCGGTCAATTTCTGGAAACCGATTTTTTTAATTTTTTTAATTTTTCGGGAAATAATCGATCGAATTTTAAAGAATTGTATATGAAATATACATGCTCGATTTGCTCAAGTGACGTCATTAATCGCTCGCGGTCAATCAGGATAAGTTGCTGCAAGATGGAAATTGTACAAAAGGCTATCCGAAAGAATTTAGAGAGGAAACAAAAGCAAATGAGAATGTATCCCATGTATCAAAGAAGGAATACAGGGAAAAAATACAAGGTAAGAGGAAAAGAAATTGATAATCGATGGGTAGTGCCATATTCGCCATATTTATTAATGAAATATGATCGGCACACGAATTTGGAAATATGTTCATCAGTAAAAAGCGTTAAATACTTATACAAGTACATTCATAAAGGATTTGATTGTGCTGCCATTGAGGTGCAAGCAAGAGATGGAACGAAACTCATTAAAATAGATGAGGTAAAATCATTTATGGATGCAAGATATGTTAGTACACCAGAAGCAATGAGGAGACTGAACGGATATGAAATGTTTATGAAGTCTCATACAATAATAAGACTGGCAGTTCATTTGCCTAATCGCCAAATGGTATATTTCAAAGAGGGAAATGAAGAGCAAGCAGCAATAAGTGCGCAGAGAAGGGACACTACACTTACTGCATGGTTTAAATTGAATCAAGATGATGAAAGAGCGAGGGATTTATTATACACAGAGACTTCGTCACAATATGTGTATGAAAAGAAAGAAACAAAATGGAAATTACGTCAAAAAGGAACAGAAAAGATCATTTCAAGACTATATACAGTAAGCATAAAAGATAATGAAAGATATTATTTACGAATGTTTCTCCTACATGTTGCGGGAGCTAAATGTTACGAGGATCTGAGAACTGTCAACGGAGTTCTTTATGAGACGTTTAAAGATGCGGCAAAAACAAGAAATTTGATAGAATCAGACGATCAATGGGACAAAACGCTAGAAGAAGCGAAAGAGAGCCAAATGCCTGCACAGATTAGAGAACTATTTGCTTATATTTGCATATATGGAACGCCTATAGATGTACCAACACTTTGGAATAAATATAAAGACGCAATGATTGAAGATTATGTACATAAAAATATGAATAATCCAGAAAATATAGCTATGAATTATATCGAGGAAATTATGAGAAATAATGGAACTAGCTGCATAAACTTCAAATTGCCAAAACCGAAGTCATTGAAAATTACTAAAATAGAATATAATTCAGATGAGGAAAGAAGTAGAGGAGAAGATTTATTATTGACATTAAATGCAGAGCAAAAGCACGTGTACGAATTAGTAATGCGAGCAATTGAAAATGAGAATGAAGTCAAAAGATTATTTTTTATAGACGGATTTGCTGGAAGTGGAAAAACATACCTGTTTAATACATTACTAAGTGTAATCAGAGGAAGAAACGAGGTGGTTTTACCATGTGCGTCAACAGGCATAGCAGCAACACTTCTAAAGGGAGGAAGAACATATCACAGTTTGTTCAAGCTAACAATACCAATAGATGAGAGAACGAAATCAAATATCAGAGGAAAAACGCAGGAAGCAAGACAATTAATTTCTGCGAAACTAATAATATGGGATGAAGTGAGCATGACTGTAGGACAAGCTCTAACAGCAGTCGATAAATTATTAAGAGATCTGATGAGGAATAAAAAACCATTTGGAGGAAAAATAATTCTTTTTACAGGAGACTTTAGACAGAATTTACCCGTAGTGGTTCATGCAAACAGAATAGCCATAATTGAGTCGACTGTAAAACAAAACCAAATATGGAAAAAAGTAATTAAAATTAAGCTCAAAAAAAATATGAGAACAGGAGAGGAAAGAGAATTTGCAAATTGGCTAATGGAGTTAGGAGAAGGAAAATTGACGAATACAGATGGATTACAACAAGATACAATAGAAATTCCACATGAATTTTTATGTACAGGATCACTAATTACAGAGATTTTTGGAGAAAAAATAACTATGGAAGAAATAATGGAGAATTCAGATAGAGCAATCCTCTGTCCAAAAAATGAGGACACGTTTAAAATTAATGACAAGATTTTAAGTTTAATGGAAGGAGAAGAAAAGGAATATCTATCCATTGACTCTATTGAAAGTGAAGAAGAACAGGAACATTTAAATTTTCCAACGGAGTTTTTAAATAGTGTGACACCAAGTGGAATGCCAGTTCATCGATTAAAATTAAAAGTGAGTGCCATAATAATACTTTTAAGGAATATCAATTCAAAGAAAGGATTATGCAATGGAACAAGATTGATTGTAAAAGAACTGAAACCAAACCTGATTCATGCGGAAGTTATGACAGGACCAGCAAAAGGAAAAATTGTCTTATTACCAAGAATCGATTTCATACCAAGTGATATTGAATTACCATTTAAGCTTAAAAGGCGACAGTTTCCAATACGTGTCGCATTTGCAATGACAATAAATAAATCCCAAGGACAAACATTAAAAAAGGTAGGGATATATCTACGAAATACAGTATTTGCACATGGACAACTCTATGTAGCATTTTCTAGAGCAACAAAAAAAGAAAATGTAAAAATAAAAATAGAAGAAACCAACAAACAAGGACATTTAATTGAGGGAAAAAATACATCTTATACCAAAAATGTGGTATATCGAGAAATTTTATAAAGTATAGAGAAAATTGCGGATTACATAGTCAACAAAAGTAAAAGTAATAAAACTGTGACTTATACCAAGGGTGGGGGCCGGGGGAGGTTTTTAGCCGGTGCAAGTCCGGCATAACCCTAGGGACCGACCCTAGGGTATGCATTAGGCATTTTCCTCCTCCAAAGAAAAAAAAAAAAAAAAAAAAGGCCCGATATCTCAAAATTTACGAATATTAAAAAATTAATGTTGAAAAATTAAAACTTTTTAAAAATAAAAAGAATGTATTTAAATTACAAATTATTATTAAAGTGAGAATAAAAAAAAGCATATATAATTAATATACAGATAGATCTATTTGAGGCCCGCGCGAAGCCGGGCCGAAAAGCTAGTATATATATAATGTGTCACGTGTCGTATATATACATATGTATATATATGACACGTGACACATTATATATAAATACTTAGATATGATACATATTATATATAACTATTTATATGTGATGTGTCATGTATCATACGTAAATGCTTATATGTGATGTGTGTTACATATACATATACATATATATACATATATATAACCATATATATATATATATATATACATATATATATATAACCATATATATACAGGGTGTCCGTAAATCGTGGGGACTTTTCTCGTATTTAGATAGAACGAGCCAAACTGAGTCGAAAAGTCTTGTACCATTTTGCAATTTTCTCAATAGTTTATGAGTTATTAATAATTAAAAATCGCCGTATTGGCCCGGCCCATCGCCAAATCCAAGCGCGCCGTGAGATACGACCGCCCCGCGGTCCGCGCGCGGGCAGTTGTTTACAACAAGCGGCGGCGATCACGCACGAGCGGCGCGTAACGCCGGGCCCCCGTTCTAAGCGATGATAGTAAAATTTTCTAACGACATAGAAAATTTTTTTGTGCGCACGTATGTACATACGTGTGTACATGCATACACAAGAAAATATCAATTCTACTGCTTAAAAAAGCGATTACTCAATTTACTTTTTTCTTTTAATAAGTAACGGTTGTCTTTAAGAAAGAATATTTTCTTGATAATAGTTATAAAATGTACAAATTTTAGAAAGAGTCTTTATCATGTACTCGAAAGAAGAATTTATACTCCTTCAAGAAGCATAATAAAATTCTATCAAAGAAAGTTAAAAAAAATAAATAACGTAATATGAGGAACCTCGAGATTAAAATAGGAGAAGTCAAAACTATGAGGGTCAGACGCAGATCACAGTGCGTAATATCAGAAATAACTGATTTATTCGTCATTTTGATACATTACATCGATCCGTACGTTTCGGTTCAGTTTTGAGCCATCTTCAGCGGTAGTTACAGAAATTGAGTTACACGTTCTCCGTACCATATGGCGAATTTACTGATTCAAAGTATTAGAAACATAGGCCAATAGATCCATATCCGCAAATTTGTTCAATTAATGTCGAGATATTAAAAAGATTCTTTAGGAAACTCACCATTCGGTCTGAAAAACGTGGAATACAGAGCCATGTACATAATGAATACTCTGTGCGAGAAGACTTGACGATCTTATCGACACGACACACAGCAATGACATGAAAGGTCCTGCAAGAAGAGGCATGTCGTAGGTCAACACACCGACGAGAATTATAACAAAGATACGATTTGACACCGTCACAATATTGCACGTATCAATAGTAAAACCCCGATTTGCCAACGACCAAAGTTCATGAGCATGGATTACAATTTGCTCAAAACCGTGACATATGCATGATGCAAAAAATCCGTGTCATTTTGAGACGGTGTCAAATCGTGCTTTGTTATAATTCTCGCCGGTGTATTGACCTACGACATGCCTCTTCTTGCAGGACCTTTCATATCATTGCTGTGTGTCGTTGTCGATAAGATCGTTAAGTCTTCTCGCATAGAGTATTCATTATGTACATGGCTCTGTATTCCACGTTTTTCAGACCGAATGATGAGTTTCCTAAAGGATTTTTTTAATATCTCGACATTAATTGAACAAATTTACGGATATGGCTCAATTGGTCTATGTTTCTGATATTTGGAATCAGTAAACTCACCACACGGTACGGAGAACGTGTAACTTAACTTGTGCAACTACTGCTGAAGATGGCTCAAAGCTGAGCCGAAACCTACGGATCGATGTATGAAAACGACGAATAAATCAGTTATTTCTGATATTACGCACTGTGATCTGCGTCATAGCCTTGACTTGTCCTATCAAAATAATTAGCAAATCAAATGTTTGTTTTAATTTTATATTCTTAACTGAAGAATCGAATAATTAGAATGTAGAATATTATTTATTTTAAGTAATATTATCAAGAAAACATTTTTTGTAAGGATCATCGTTACTTAAAAACAGAGAAAACTGAGTAATTGGTTTTCTTAGCACTAGCGAATGATATTTTTCTTTTGCGTGTGCGTATACGCTTGTCATTTTACTATTTAATACTATTATAAAAATTGTATCAAATTAAATTGATACTGAAAGAAAAGAAATTATTATTATGTGTCTAGACTTACTTATAATTCATCGAATTATTGTTAAGCTGTAATTGAAAATGCAGAATTAAAATTATGTCTAGACAAAATATTAATTCTGAATTTTTTTTCACGTTATAACATAAAACATTTTCGCAAATTAAAATTATGTACATAATTGTAATTCCCGAATTTTACTTATGTACGCAATTTTAATACTTGAATTTCTATTATGTACACAATTGTAATTCTCAAATTGCTTTTTTTCTTTTGGTAAGTAACGAGGTTCTTTAAAAGAAAGATTATATTTTCTTGATAATAATCTTAAAGTGTATTTATCACAAATTTCAGAAAAAGTCTTTATCA
>NW_020220704.1:355-4518 GCF_003070985.1 Temnothorax curvispinosus | reverse complement strand
AGCAAAAGGACCGAAGAATGAGAAGAGAGTGAAAGAAAGAGAGAGAGGGGAAGAAAGAAAGAAAGAGAGAAGGCAAGAATGCACGGGAAAGAAGGACGAGGAAGAAGAGATTATGTGGCGAGGGAGAGACGAAGGGCGCGTGTGCATCTTCTATTTGTTGGAAAGGGTGGGGCCCCTCGGTGGGGCCCCCCTAACTGCGGTTTCTCTTATAAGCGCTCGATGGGGGCCTCCAATCGGACACATGAAAGTCAAAAAGCCGAAAGTTGTCGTTGATCTAGTGCTCCACCGGCTAGGGCTGATACCTTCGGATAAGGCGAGGGCCCCACGCTGAACCCATCGATGTTTCGATGCTTCGGAGAGAGAGACCGGCCGCCGTCATCTATTATATCTACCATTCATCCTTTATCGAGATTCTCAGCGCAAGACTATCTCTTTCCACGATTCCGCCGGCTTTCGTCCGCGCGAGGGTGAACGCGTTCCTCGTCCAAGATCAATGGGAAACGTCCTTTGATCGGGATCAAAGATACAGAAATCTGAAATTTTTAGCTGTTTTGCGATTTTCAGATGGACCCAACAAAACTTTATAACAATTAATGATGATGAAAATGGTGTAATTTAGAGAATAATTTGGGAATAATATGAATTATGTATTTAAAGACTAGTTGGCATTTTACTTAAACAGAAAAACAATTTTCTAATCGAATAACTTTCTATTAAATTAATGTTTGTTAATTTTTAATATTATTTGAAGATTTTCAATTGATTAGTTTTTT
The DNA here is from genome assembly GCF_003070985.1 of Temnothorax curvispinosus. Taxonomy (NCBI): domain Eukaryota; kingdom Metazoa; phylum Arthropoda; class Insecta; order Hymenoptera; family Formicidae; genus Temnothorax; species Temnothorax curvispinosus. The sequence goes on along the minus strand of NW_020220704.1, from coordinate 3,745 downwards.
CATTTCGGACGAAGAGACAATTATATGACACTTTTGAAAACAGGAACCGGCGCGGATGGGTAAAAGTTGCGTAAGCTTGAGCAAGCTTGCGCGCCTTCGGCGATATCGGTGTCTATTATATGCGCGCGATGCACAGCGTTAGGAGGACTCGCGCGTTAGGAACGGAGTAACTACTCTCTCGTCACGGGCGGAGAAAGAATTTTTCTCGGCTAGAGTCTTACTTTGCGGACAGGCTGGGTTAAAGCGCGCGCATACGCCATACACACGTAACGTACGTGCACGCCGTTTAAAACTTGGCAGCCAGCCGAGATTCAAAGGATCGTGTTGCAACGTTCTTCCTCAAGGTTTTTCGCGCCGCGCGAACGCGCTATAAAGGCGTCCCGTAGGCGTCGAGCGTTAAACGCATTCCACCTTAGAGGTTACGCGTTGCGAAACCGCAACGCGTGAGTGTTGCGTCTCGTTAGCCGCGATTCGCACGTCCTTGCCTCAAGTTCACATCGGTCACGACGCGCTGGCGGCGCTGATAAGGAGAAGAAGAAGAAGAAGAAGAAAAAGACCGTTGTCGTTCCTCTCGAGATGCGCGCATGACTTGCGGACGATTAGCCACGGCTAATCGTCGATATATTATTATGATGACGTGGCAGTCAATTTATGAGAAGATTAATTCCTTTGTATCTGACAATGAGACTCAATATTTATTAAAAAGAAAGGAAGAAATAAAAATTGAGACATTTTATCAATTGTGTGCGCACAATCCTTTTGGCGCGTATAATTCTTTTATGTCTAGATTGATTTAAATTAATTTCTATCCACGATGCTTTCGAGCTCCGACATTTCTGAGTCATCTCACTTCTGAGTCATTGATAAACTTTAGACATTTAGACCTTGTGGTTCCCTGCGGGAATACTTTTATATATGTGTATATATATATATATATATATCAAAATTTTTTTTATTTTGATACGCATACACCTCACATCCCAGCCAAGCAATAAATATCTCCCCGGCAGGACACTCGCGGAATTTCAACGCTTGCATCAAGGCCTGAACTTAGAAACCGCGGAACGCTCGAAATGTCACCCGTCGTGCTAAAAACAAAGGAACGCCGACGATAATCGCGCTCTAAGGTGCCTCGGGACATGTGTGCCACGCTGGGCTTAACGCCTCTGCTCGTCGTCGTCGTTCTGACTGGGACAACGAGAGGCACGTCGACGGCGAAGGGGGCACGACGCTCGAACGAGGTCGAACCGCGGCGCGAGGTCCGGGGGAAAGTTCAATTTATGGCTCGGTTTAGGAAGAGACCGCCTGTTTCTAAATTCAAGCGAGTCCGCGATAATCGTTATTAGCATGGATGGAAAGGCCGAGGAGAGAATCCTCGGGCCTACTTGCATCGAATCGCCAATTTTATCCAGTCGGCTTTACATTCCTGCGTCACGTAACCGGGAATTCGTCGAGCCACCATCGAGGAATTTCGCATCCAGTCCACGCAATTTCGTTCCTTTTCATTTAATTGACCCGATACGCCCCGCAGGTATAACTGATCAATCGCGATATAATTTCCGACTGAATTATTTCACTTCACAGCGAGCGAATAAGATTATATGCAATACGATGAAAACTCGCAATAAAATCATGTCAGGTCACGTTTATGCTTAATTAGCGCGGAAATTGTTTTTACATTTAGAAGTCACCATCGAGAGACGTATGTATGCACGTGAAAAGAAAGAATTAACGCCTTTACACATATAATATTGTATCTATTCGCAGATTTGCCAAGAGCTCTGTGGAAATGTTCGACGAGCGGCCGTAAGCCAACCAAACGACTTCTACTTATTGCGTAATTCCTTGGCGACGAAGGCGAGCGGGATCGCAGGTCTAGACTATTTCTATATATACATACAAATGATCTTTTATCAATTGCATTTATATATATATATATATGCAATTGATAAAAAATATATATACGTATATAATGAATTGGTATTATGTGACGCTAGATGTTAAATAACAATCGGTACGTTTAGATATTCGTGACAATGAAAACGGGATAATTGACGTAAGCGACTATCTCCATATTTATAGCATCGAAAAATGAACTCACTGAGATTATACCGGTTTTAAACCTTGCAAAATACATATAACGCGCCGTAACATACACCTACACACATCCGCGTTGCACAGCCGCCCTTTTCCTTTTCTCACCGTGTAGCTCCTTTCATTTCGCTATTTAATCGTTTCGTATCGGAGTTATCTCGAACGGCGGCTATCGACAGGTTTTTCCGCAGGTTTCGCGGATTAATAAACGAGACATTTTGCGCGCCTGGAAATTTCCTACGAGACTCGTCATGCAGGGTGTCGAAGGAGCGCATAAGATAGCTAAACGCGGTAGCGGCTGACCGAGAGCGCTTTTATGAAGAATGGCTCCGTATCGGACTCCGTAATTACGGCGGAAGTGAGATAATTGCAATAAACAGCAAAATATGAACTGTCTCGACGCGGAAGCAGATATCGTTTGTATTTGAATACGATTGAAGAATGAGATAAGTGTCAATCCTACATAATACATATAAATGAGTCTTGAGATGGTCAAGTGCGACTTGTGTAGAAGTGGTCAGGTTCTACGTATACATAATAAAGAAGTAATAAACCGATATATTGTTTCGTGGTAAGGATCGATTTTGATCGTAGTCGCTGTTAAGATTAAAAGTTATATTCGCTAAGGAATCGCAATTTTCCAATCGCGTTGGAACGACGATACCATTGGGACGATTTGCGGCGAATATATGGGTAAATTATCGTCAAGGCTCGCACGGATGAGAGTAGGCAGTAGCCGGAACGATCGAGGCTCGATCGAGATAACGGGGCTTAAACGTACCAAAGGCGTTTCGTCTAACACGACGCACTCAAAGTGGAGCTCAAGGACGGGCTTCCTATATAAGGGCTCGCTCTCTCTGCCACGTCAGATTTTGATACCAATGCCGATTAGATCCCTTCTTCAGCTCGCTCGAACGTTAGCCCGTCCGAGAGATTACAGTCACTTTTTAGCGGGAAAAGATGGTAATCCGATCGGTCGGACAGCGAACAGTCGTAGCCGGAGAAGCGATACGCTAATTACACGATACATTTGCGTACATTTACCCGTGCGCCGCCGCCAGCCCATCCGTATACATTATATCTCGTTAAACCGCACGATCTCGTTAGCCATTGATCTGTTAGGTCGGTTGAGAAAATTATAACATGTGTTAACTTGCGTGTCGAATTTGCATTTTGTAAAGCGCATTTCTTCGAAATAGGTGCGAAGAATACTCTGCCCGCCTACGCCTATACGGAATCGGTCTCGGTCTCTCTCTCTCTCTCTCTCTCTCTCTCTCTCTCTCTCTCTCTCTCTCT
>NW_020220704.1:0-345 GCF_003070985.1 Temnothorax curvispinosus | reverse complement strand
TCTCTCTCTCTCTCTCTCTCTCTCTCTCTCTCTCTCTCTCTCTCTCTTGGGGATAATAATAATATCGGTGAAATAAATTTCGGGTATAAGTCATCGTAGATCGTGATTTACATTAAACTATAATTGAGTAGAGAGAGATTCGTAGCATATAAATCTATAAAAATAAAAACTTAATATATATCTATATTATCTTTATTATTTTAAGATAATGTATTTTATATTTTTCTTTACAAAATTGTAAAGAACGCTAAAACAATATCAATTACTAATTGAACTTCTAATAAACTTCTATTTCGTCCAAAAATATTCCACACTTTTTCGCCTAGCGATTTACATATATTATAA